>NC_051180.1:2280358-2380358 GCF_013339695.2 Rhipicephalus sanguineus
ACCCCTGGCTACGGGCGTGCCACTAAGTGCATACTTATTATTGGGTGTCGTTACATAGACACGCGCGCGCGCACGATGTATCATAGCATTGTTGCGGAGTTGCCACAGTCTCCAGAATTGGAATGACTGCGGAATCATTCCACATTTTCGCGGCCCCAGAATGGAATGGGAATGAAATGGGGACAACGCTTGGAGGAATTGAATAAGAATGGAATTAAGCGCATTTTGCACGGAATGGAATGGGAATAGAATTAGGTCTTTTTTCCGAAAATATAGCGCGTTTTCGCCCACGCGCTGTTTTTCAAACTTCAAACATTAGTTGAGTCAGAGCCTCGAATTTAACAATAAAGCATTATTTTTAAAATGGCTTGGCTGATTAGAAGCACGGTACATTTATAAGCAACGCGACTACAACAAACCGAGGCATAAGTTAGTGTACAAAGAAATGCATTATCCCAGCAGTTACTGAAGGGAGCAACAAATTATCCCTGTGCGTTGATTCCCATTGATACCCCCACACGAAAGTGGGGAATACTCTATGCACAGCCTGATCTTTATCACACGAGCAGTTAAGTACCTGACACACGTAAATAACCTTTCCGACAATGAAGACATTGCATTATGAAACCGTTAAGCGCAAAAAGACGGGAACAAGAAGACGACACACATTATGAAGCCGTCTTTGTGCGCTTAACGGTTTCATAATGTCAGTGTAACAACTAGCTCGGACCCAGCCTCTTATTCAGACATTGCATACCTGCGCACAGGCGAACACAGAAAGTTCTCCTCACCCCATCCATGCTTGCGAGGCGCGCTTGACAAGCGTGAGTGCTTACGAGCAGTGCGGCCCAGTGTTCCGTATTCGATGCAAAGGCACTAGGTGCCCGAGCGGTGCACTGTTCCAACTAATCCCAGCAGATCTATAGAAGGTTTTGTTCCCCATTAACCAAACGTTAGTTTTCTCCATATTCACGACCTCGACGCGTGACAAAACTGCTTAGTCTTATTCAACACTACTTTTGCCATCATAAAAATACGCTATGTCGCAATTTTAGCATTAACACATTTAAGCTTAAACTATATTAAAACATCACCATTCGTTATGGGCTAAGTTTTTTTTATTCCGAGGAATTGCAAGGAATGGAATTGCGGCAAGTTCCAATTCCCCGGAATGGAATTGGAATGCAATGGAGGCGCCCATTCCGCAACACTGATCTATAGTAGTGGTACAGGTTTTCGATTTAAAGCACTTCCCTGTGCTAGAGTCGAGACATGTTCTCACAATGCCTCACAGATGGCAGCACATTATCTAATGTTTGCTTGATATGTTTTCGCTAGATAGACATAGCTGACCATTCTTGGAGCTGTTTGCAAGTTTGTGTGTGTTTTTAGAGGCGATGGGTGCACTATCCCGGCTTTTTTCGATGCATGGCGTTGCGCAAAAAACGTTGTTTGATGGCCTCGCCAATGCGCCTACAAATCACCGAATGGGCTCATTTTCGTCGTAACAGTAAAGCTCTCATTTGGGCTAGTTGGTGCACAGGTGAACACATAGTGTAGGGTTGCGCGAAAGAACAAGGACGAAGGGAAGTGGACAGGACGGGCGCAAAACTTCAACTGAATAAACGGAAGGCCAAAGCCGTTAAAAAGTATGAATCAACATCTGCCTGACACGTGCTTAAAAAACCGAGCAAATATAACAACCAAGAAAAGCGGAAAACCAAGAGCGACAAAATTGGAAACCTTATCTAAGGTCCACCGCTTGGTTGGCGTCTGCGCGGTGGACCTTAGATAAGGTTTCAAATTTTGTCGCTCTTGGTTGCATGAGCATGGTTAGAGGAGTACTGACGCAATTTTAAATATTTTAGTATTGTTGCTCTGTATAAGAACTGGTGTCGAGAACCCTTAAAAGAGTATTGTGCTGCTGGTAATGCATCGTATATATTTCTAATACCGCTCCCTTCAAAAAAACACTTTCGGTTTCGATATCGAGGGGGGCGGCTTCTCAGTGACGTGTCTTCGCGGTGTGATGTCACGAGGAGAGTGAAATTCGTGACGTAATAGCGGCAGATCTGCCATCTGCTCGTGGTGCACGTAAACAACGATGGCTGAATTGTCTCCAGCAACCCACACAGCGATCTCTGTGATTTACGCTGCTCGCAGGGCGCAGAGTTCGCAAACTCAGTGGAACTGGGTTGACTGGTCGGGATAATGTCCATTGCGGTGCCGCTGGCTTTCAGATACTGTGTGACGAAAACTTTAAAATCAAAGTAAAAATTTTTATACGTGTTGTCTGACTCTGGGTGCGGACAGCGTTAATACTGCATACCAAGGAAACGAAAAATGCGATGTCTCAAAATCGTGTCAGTACTCCATTGAGATGCACGCTGAAGTTTTGCTTACTTAAAACTGTGCAGTAAGGCTTTGTTCATATTGCACCGATAGCCGGAAATGTTAACACATTTAACTGACTGACTACTAAGAAACTCAACTGGAATTGACAGTTCTTTGAAATGGACTAAACATCGGTGCAAATGGCACCTGAAAAGCCAGGACGCACTACCTCCCTCGCGACTACCATAATGTTCGGGCTTTTCCACGAGGTACCTTTGCTTCACAGAGTTTCTGAATACTCAAGCGTGAGCACGACTTTGGCAGATGCAAGGAAGTCAATAAGGGCGGGATATGTGTGTCGTAACGTGGTCAACAGCAGCAGCATCTGGTGCTAAATATCTGTCGATGCGATAGGTCAAATGAACAACTATGTGCTTTGAAATCAGATATAAGCAATCAACGAGTTGGCGCAAAGAGAGAAAGGCAGGCTTAACCCGAGACAGTTAGCGGAGGAGACGGAATGGAGGTAAACACTTGGCCACTTATACTGAACAACCGCTGCCGGGCGAGGCTGTAGGCCTGCGCAGCTCAGAAACTGGGGCAGCGCGGATAAAGCCTTCGCCCTATGTTATTTGGCAGCACTGGTCCAGAACCTGTTTGTCCTGATCATTGCTTAATCGGTCCAACACTGTGCACACGACACGCACTCAATGAAGGGCCAGAGTAGCCTGAGCGTGCGCACAACGGCCCCACACCATTGCGTGCCGACGTCCATGCTTCCTTATACGCACACTGACTCGCAGTCTGAAGCGCAGTTTTGACGAGAATCCGCGCATCAATACGATTCTTGGCAGGAGCCATACTCAACAGTGCACACAAAAATTTGCGTGCAGACCATGCTGTGAGAATCCTGCCTGCACGCGAAGTTTTCAAATTGCTGTGACACAAGAACACAGCCGAAGTAACAAACAGAAGGGGCCTTCATCTCAGGAGAGCCAGACGCAGACACGCCTTTACGTAAGCCTGTACAGGCACGCCATTTCAGAAAACCATCTGATGCATCAGACCTGGAAGAGCCGCACACGAAACGATACGGTCACCTTACTCGGTCCAGGCCAGAAGACGAAAGAAAAGGAAAAAATTACATCAAAAAAGGGCGGAGTATATGTTAAGAAAGAACAAAAAAAAGTCTACGCACGTGTGATCATATGTGGGAATCAGTGAGGCGAAGCTGTCTTTGAAGTTTCCTTAGATATTCGCTGTTCTCATCTGTATAACTCAATGCTCCTCGCTCGTTCCGGTCCTATATTTATCCTGACTTGTTTTTCAACGCTTGGCTGCTTCTCCAGCTGAGTTCACGTATTATAAAAGCGCCGTTAACAATGCTCATAGATACTCTCAAATTAATCAAAGTGAATTTTCAGCAGGACCTTGCTGTGTACCAATATAGCTCTAAGTTGCTTGTAATTAATAGTAGGAAAAAGTCCCTCAAAGTAAGATGTACAGATTGATACTTGCAGTAATTGTTGACACGCACGGTTTCCAAACGATGACTTGCCACAAATTGCTCGCGATTCTGTTAGCTAGCCTATTCAGGTCGCAGTTGTACTTATATATATATATATATATATATCTATATATATATATATATATATATATATATATATATAATATATATATATATATATAATATATATACCTTCTTTGATAAAGGCCGGTCCCCGGCCGAAAGTTCAGAATAAATGTTGTTTTCACTGTGACTAGTTTTCTTTCATATATATATATATATATATATATATATATATATATAATATATATATATATATATATATATATATATATATATATACACACGCTTAGCGAAAACCTTCTAGAACACGGTGGTTTAACACGAGCGTTCCCTTGCTTCATAAAATTAATATGTAAGGGTTACAATCTATGGCGAAGAAAGATTCAAATTTAGCCGCTTAAAGATGTTATTACACACTCGGAAACACAGTCGAGGGAGCATTCTAACCCCCTAACCTGCGCTTGCAGAGCTAATGTGCTGCTTGCTATTTATATCATTCCCCTTGTAACGAACGTGTACAGTATATATATAGGCGTCGCCACTTCCGCCTGACCAGGTTCGGAGGGCTTAGGTCACTGCTTGCTATAAACGAGTCAGACGCCGACAGCAATTCTTGTATTTACCCACGGCAGAATGGTACGCACTGTGTAGCTCCTACGTGCGTGCAACATGGTCGCGCACGTAAGCGGCCAGCGCAACCCACGTTGAAACGAAGTGTGCGATTATCAAGCGACTACTCAAGTTTGTGCTCGCCGGCAGTTATTTGTTTGAGTATGGCGCGCTGCCGTTCATAGCGCTGATGTATAGGGCGCGCTAGAAGAACGCTCAAATTTTCGCGAAAGAACAGGTCGGTATTTCTCAAGCGACTAATCCGAGAAGATCTGTCTAGCGGTGGGAAACAGGTGACTGCGCTGAACTGGCTGCGTAGGCTACTATGCGCACTAGTCGCGCGCTTTATTTATTCATTTGTCAGGCGCATGTGAGCCATGCGGGCCTCACAGTTACCAACATGTCGTCCGCTGGCGCGTTGTGCTGGCTGCTAGAGAAGCGCGCCCTTCCCGTGAGAGCGCTTCCGCTCTCGGCGGCTCGTAACCGGTTCCTCGCGACCGCATTCTCGCCCTCGCTTCCGCAACCGAAAAAAGAGGCCACCGAAGCACCTCTGGGAGAGCGGCGGACTTTTGTCCGCACTGCTAGTGCCGTGGTTATGACAGCACTGTCGATAAGGTGAGTGCTGCCTCGACCATCACTCGCACTGCGATCCGGGCGCGCATTTATTTAAAGCGGACCCCACGTCTTTATTGTACGTTTGCTTACAAAAAGGACTACACAAAGGCTGTAGCACGACTTAAAGCGGCAAAATCAAAGCGGTTGCGTTAATTTCCTTGAGAAGTCGCTTGACTCGCCGTCTTCAGCTTCGTACTGCAGCAGTTTCTGGCAGCCTGTGTGATGCAATGGCGAACCTGACAGCCAAATTTTCGTTTGCGACATTTATGCTTTATGAGTAGGCCGGTGTAGAGTAGGGGATATTCAAATGTACAGCGCCATCTGTCGACAATCCCATAAGCTCAATCCGCCATGTTTTGTGGGGCGCGAAAACGAAACCAGTCGCATGTCGCAGCCTTTCAGGTGCTAGCTACTGGTTCTGCAATGGCTTCCCAATGCTTCGTGCGCTGTTCAGGTAGCGAGGGAGCCCTGATAATGCCGTAAACAAGACAATATTTTTAATATGATATATCAGTTATCTGAATAAAGAAAAAGGATCTACCGACGCGAACTTGTTTCGTCAACAGGATCCGCACTGTGCTTTGGTTCGGAAATGACCGGCGCGCGCAGAAGCGCTCTTCAACCTCAGTTCTTATTGTCCGTGCAATTTAATTGCCAGCCTGCAGCTTAAGCTAGGCCTGCAGGACATTAAAATTCCGCTATATGCGTTTCAAAAGAAACGGCCGGCGTTGGACACGTGCGAGAGAGCTCGAGGGATCAACCTTAGCTTGTCGGTGTTGCAGATCGACGAAAGCAATTATTTCGTATATAAACGCCTGTAGGCAGTGTCACAGGCGCTGCTACGCTGTAAATCAGTGCCGCCACACAAGAATCGATCGGCGCAAAGGCTCCAACAGGCATCTTTTTGCAAGGTCTGCAAGGCAGTGCGCGCCTAAGTACATAGTCCGGATGCCGCGTCTGCCCTTCGCTTTACACCCGCTTATCCCTCCACTTTTTTAACGCGATAGCGTTAGAGAGCTCGTTTCGCTGAAATTCTGCCGTCGGTGTCGGCGTCGCTTGTGAGCGAAAAATCGTCCGTGACCCAAAAAATCGAGAAAGATGCAAATAAAATAAACAATAAAAATCTTCGGTCCCACTGAGGGTCGAACCGGGGCCGTTTGCGTGGCAAGCAGGTGTCGTACCACAAAGCCACAATGTTTTTTTTTTGGTTTTGTCTTTATTGCAGGGCTACAGTTTTCGACAGTGAGAAGCGAGTACATCCTCTCTAGAATTGTTTCATATGCAACAGTGATTCCATGCGAGGTACGCAATCGGGTACATGTTTTTGCATTTTTTTGCAATTTAAGAAACGAAGTCAGTGACTCACAAAAGTACTCTCTGGCTCGCCGAGCATCAACATCAGCGTTACGTACAGCCATTCGGGACCTCCAAATGCTGTGAAGCGCCAGTAACATTGTAATATCACAGGGAAATCCATCACTTTCAATCATCAAATACCTTACGCCCTTGTGCACAAAGCCTCGATGTTACTTGCAACTGCTTCGGAAAAAAAACACTAAATCGTTGCCATGTAGTGGAAGGAGCCTCCACGCATTTTGTTCGGCAGGTGTCGCGACGAAAATGAGCCCGTTCGGCGATTGTAGGCGCATTGGCGATGCCACTAAACTACGTTTTTTGCGCGACGCCATGCTTCGAAAAACATTCAAATGCCAGTTGCATACAAAAGATAGTCGATCCCTTCGTCATAGGAATTGGAATAACACGAAAGTAAAGCGTGCCCTTACAGAAGTAACTGAATGTTTACTGTACATTGATATAAGAGAGTTTGCACAATGTATATTAATGTCTGGCAGCTACAGCACCGATTAACGTGGATGCACCCACTTTGATGATTGGAGGTACATTTAAAACCCGACGACTAACGTCCATGTTAAATGATTAAACTAACCCCTGTATAGCTGTAGCAGTTAACGGTTAAAGCGTAATCAGAGAACGCGTGTGATAGCCAGAAGATCGTCGCATATTCGACGCAGAACTTGGTCGCAACCCCGCGGCATGTTAAAATGTGATCGAACACCGCGGCCGGACTAGAGGGAAACGCAAAGTGCGTCGTGCCGCCGGTAGCACGGACGCGATTTTTTCGGGGCGAGCGCGTCAACGGGGAACGCGGTGTTACAGCCAGGTGAGGCAGGCGCGCGTCGCAGGGCTATTTTCGGTTTCGATTAGCGTGATGCTATGGGCGAGGCCGACGCTTTTGCGACGCTTGGGCTACGATCGCCACCTCGCGGTGTGTTTAGGCATTGGCAGAATTGAAATCCGAATGAGACGGACGTGTATCGCGTTGTAGGTGCTAATCGCGGAGGCGACAGTAATGACGAATTACTTTACCGCTCCCAGAGGGCAACACCACCACGCCGAGCGGCGGAGTGGTAGATATAAAAGGCGCGTTCGTAAACCCTTTAGAGTCTGTGACCGTGGCGCAGTGGATAGCGTGCCCGGCACCTGTTTGTTGCGGACTGAGCGGTCGTGGGTTCCATACCCGTTGACGGGACTTTTCTTTCTTTGCCATCTGATCGTGTAAATTTTTTCGACGCTATTTCCGTGGCGGAAATACGTCACTGAAGTCTTGGTGGACCCCGGCATAAAACACTTTCATGTCAAAAGTCAGTTTCGCCGCAACGGCGAAGCAATGAATGCGATAGCAATAAATTGGAATGTAACGCGAAGAACGGAAAGCAGCTCGAAATTGCCAGCGCGTCGCTCGAGCCCAAAGGATGCACAAAAAGAACACACACAGGACGAGCGCGAACTATCATGCGTCACAGCTCGACACTTGAAGCGCACTGCTCAAACATAAAGCAGGATGCAAGAACGAACAACAGGTACACACAGGACGAGCGCGAACTAACTGTCACAGTTGCTACTTATTTCTGTTTGAACAGCGCGCTCCTTTCGCAAACGCGGCCGCTGCAGCGAGCGAAGTACGCCCTGTGACATCAGCGCGAACATCGCGGGGAAACACAAGACATACAACCCCCCGCTCCACCCCCCCCCGGCCGCCCCCTTCTTTCCTCGAGATAAGGGCAAGAAGGCGACCACGGCCTGTAGGGCGAAGAGCAATGGCGTTCGCAGGAGCGGGGCGACGATCTTTAAAGCGCTTCACGCGCGTGCTTCGCGCCATCTATGTGGTGACTAAGAAAGCAGGCTGAAGTATATGGTGTATATAAACAGCTCACCGTTAGCAGGCTGAAAGACGGTACTGTTCGTGGCCTAACCGTCTAAACCCGCGCGCTGCGAAGCGAGAAGTTACCCGTTAGATTCCGCGCGTCGGAAAGTTTTTCTGAATTATTTGTCTTTGTGGCTTATATATATATATATATAAACACAAACATATGCATATACGGTGCATGACGACGGCGGCGGCAAAAATCAGCCGAGACTGTCCATATAATTGCTATCGCAATAAGAAAACCGGGTTAGTGCAGCCATCGCCGTTAAAACACACACGAACTTTCAAACAGCTCCAAAAATGGACAACTATGTCCATCTAGCGGAAAGCATATCAAGCCAACGCCTCCTTTGATAAAGCAAACAGCAAACATTAGATATTGTGCTGCCATGTGTGAGGCATTGTTAGAAATATGTCTCGACAGGGAAGTGCTTTAGGTCGAAAACCTGTACCATTACTATATACTCTCTTTCCAAACTGTTGGCAGTGCAGCAAAAGGTAGAGCTCTCTCGTACAATCAGGGCTGTAGGAGCACAGGAAATACTCCCTGAAATATTTTAACAATCCAGTTCTATTTCGCAAGCTACACCCACACAAATTGAAAATATTGTTAGGATTCACTTTTTCAAAGTGCGCAGAGTGTTTTTATCATTAGTGGAATTCAAAGAGAAAGCCCGCATGGACGCATTTCTGCGGAGGCTTGTTGTGAGGTGGTGATGCGCCGCCTTTCGGAATCATGGCGTCGCCCGAGTTGGTTATTTCTGTGCAAGATGCCTCTCAAGCTGTGCGACCAGCGAGCCATCCTTCGAATGTGCGCGGTTTTCCCAAGCTGGCGAAGCAGATAGCTTTAAATGTTTTTGAAGGGTTTCGCGTCGAGTGCGGGGACAGTGCAAGTGTGGATGCACTTGTCAAGAGGACCGCGAAACTGACCCAGGTTAGCGGGCAAACGCTGTATCGGTGGAAAAGGGAGATGGAAGACGCCGGCAAAGTCCTACCACCGAAGAAGCGTTCTTGTGGGAAAGGCCGTGATCGGAAAAAAAAGCTGGACGATTTTGACCTCAGCGTCTTGCGAAGAGTGGTGCACGGCTTTTTTGAGAAAGGCGAAATTCCAACTATCGCCAAAGTGGTGCAGCGTTTCAAAGACGACACGCTACCGACCATGTCCACTACGACGATGCTGAGGATGCTGAAAAAGCTTGGCTTAAAGGGAAGCTGAAGTACTTTTTAAAAAGAAATGACTTTGGAATGTGTAATCAATGTTGATCCTTGCTGAATTCGAAAACCAATGTAAGAGTTCACAGAAGTGAACGCAAGTGGCATTTCTTGGCAAAATCACAGCATATCCCGGGGTGAAGATGATGAGTGGGGCGAAGCTACGAGGGAAATCATCTGTTAACCGTGAAACTCTTCGCGTGAAATTCGCCCCATAATATTAAAGGTGTGAAATAGCATCGTGTATATATTAAACATCAAACTTTTTATTGTACGTTGGTTTACGTGGTCCCTCATTCACTTGTGATCTGTTGAAATGCAGGAAGAAGTCCACTCCCGAGCGAAAGAGCGACCGCATTCCCCGCTCGCCCTGTGCGAATTAAGGCAAGGCTAGAGGGAAGACAGGACGCGCGTTCCACGACGCCAGGTCGGTAGCATGCCCAACGAAAGCCAACGGAACGCGATCGTGCAAGTGCTCCGGCTTCGCATCGCCTCATGGTTCCATTTAGCGTCCCAAAACCAAACTATTGCTCAAGGTGTGCCTTGCGTTTTTCGTAGAAATAATTTCTTTATCATGTACACTAGACGAAAGTTGAAAGCTCACTAGTGTATCGCCCGCCAAAGTATGTCTTTTAGTGTGATTTAACTCTCGTACGGCAGGGTCCTCGCGCCGTTGCGGCCACCTCGCCCGTTGACGATCGGGCGAGTGGCTACATGCAACTACTACCCTACTACTACTACACTTTAAGAAAACATCTGGCGTTCTTTCGTTCTGCTTTTACAAAACATCTGGCGTCTTTCGTGGTTTTTCATCAATCAACGGCGTTTTGAACAAAATTTTTATTGTTTAATCACGCACAGGAGAAATCTCACCAGGCACTACCTTGGAGGTAAACAATGGCTGCTAATGGCAATGAGAGACAGAAGAAGTCGGCTTTTAGCTAACACTTACACTTCTACTTCTACTAACCGTTTCCTACTGCAACATGCCAGTGGCTGCTAATGGGGAATGAGAGACAGAAGAATTCGGCTTTTAGTTAACGCGCACGCTGCGAATTTTTTATTGTTCAACAACGACAGGAGAAATCTCCCACCGGCACCACCTTGGAGTCAAAGCGTAAGACTTGTTACTCACTACTACGACCACTACGAGGGACGAACGGGTTGCCGCCTTAAGAAGCTTCGCCCAAAAACAGCGGCTGCAGCCGCAGGCTTCTTGAACTGCTGAGCGAAGGCGGTGACGTCAACTTCGCTGTGCCGCGTCATCACGCCATCAGCTCTGTAAAAGCATGGCCTTCGCGATCAGTTTCCACCAACGCGCGCAGCCAGAATAGTCCGGAGGCCACGGGTCCGCCAAAACCACGGTGGTAGAATAAAACAGGTGGCCCTCGAGCGCTGCGAGCGCGTCGCCGTGCTGCTCGAGTTGCTCGCGGGCGCCCGCTAGGTTCGCGACGAGTTTTTGGGCCGAAAGACGCGCATTGCAAGCTCTCGCTGTGCTGTAAAAACCGGTTTCTCTAGCTAATTTTGTGGCTTTAAACGGTTGTTTGTGCTTTCACTAGCTTGTAGTGGCTGTCTGCCAACTTCGACCCCAAAGCAAGAGCGCCAGGCTTTATGAAGCTTAAAATTTTTTAATCGGCGCGGGTAGTCCCGAGATGACTGTCACAGAGTGCGATTGCAAGAGACGCGCGCGTATTTATTTTTTTTTTTCGAAAGCGTGAAATTCCTACGGCGAGTGTACAGAGTAAAAAAAAGCATTTGGTTTTCACAATGTCGTATGTATGTCGGAGGACTGTAGTTGGCGGTCATTCCGTGGAATTGCATTTCCCCACACTGCAGTCGCTTTCGTCTTTCGGCGCGGAGAAAAGACACAGCTTTTCTTTGCACGTTTTGTAGCCAGATTTGCAATTGGAGCGAAGCACTTTCGTCCCATGGTGGCCGCCGCATCAGCGGCACAGATCGAGCCACGTGGTTTCAGCCGTGGTTCCAGCTTACAAAGTGAGCGGAACACTGATGCGGTCGCGCGCGTTGGTTTGACAGAGCGCAACAAACGCGACGCACAGAGCGAATCTCAAGCCGTGGTCATCTAATCACGACCACCGTTATATTGCCATGATCATGACTCGAAGGCTGATTGCGACTTCCGACGCTGGTTGCGTCGCATAGGGACGCTCTTGCTCTTCGGACGCTTGCACCCACGGACGCCTCTGCATTTCGAAGATGACCAAGCAGAATGGAAGAGACGCCGCTGCAACGCTTGTTGCGTTGCATGCTTTCATTAATGGCGCGTCCGTTCTAAGCGACGGCAACTCTCAGTGTTGCTCAAGGCCTATCTGATGTAATAAATGCACCGCGGATCTCTTTCTCAAAAGTTAAAGATGTAAATTGCAGTTTAAATGCTCGCGACGCACGCTGGCTACATGCTTTCAAATGCGCCGGAGCCGAGATATCGGCCCAGAATATACCTGCGCCACCTTGCGGTAAAGTGGCGGCAACTCGAGCACCTCCGTGACACACGCGGCACCATGGCCAAAAATACCGACTATGACGTAGTTCCGGTTAGTTCATTTCCACACCCAAACTTTTGGCGCGCTTGCTTGGGGGGAGCAAGACGAACTTTTCTTTCGCGTATTTTAAAGCTCCTGCTGCCACAACAGCGAAAAAAATTACGCCATCGTAGACAATATGTTGGTCCTTGTTTTAACAACAAAGATTTACCGAATTGTAAAACCACTTCAGCATCCCTTCAGGTACAAGAAACGCTGTCGGAACGCCCTTCTCATAGAAGCGACGCACATTGTCCAGAGTCGCCGCCGGTACCTGCGTCAAATAGCGGAGCTGCGACGCCAGGTAGGCAATTTTTAGGGCGAAGCTCCTCAAAGCGGCACCCGTTCGTCCCCGTCGTAGTGCGTAAACCAGTCTTAACGCTAGTACCAGATCTTGACCTCCAAGGTGGTGCCGGTGGGAGATTTCTCCTGTGCTTGTTGAACAATAAAAATTCGCAGCGTGCGCGGTAACTAAGAGCCGAATTCTTCTGTCTCTCATTCCCCATTAGCAGCCATTGGCATGATCCAGTAGGAAACGTTAGTAGAATAGAAGTGTAAGTGTTAGCTAAAATCCGACTTCTTCTGCCTCTCATTCCCATTAGCAGCCATTGTTTACCTCCAAGGTAGTGCCTGGTGAGATTTCTCCTGTGCGTGATTAAACAATAAAAAGTCTGTTCAAAACGCCGTTCATTGATGAAATAAACCAACGAAAGACGCCAGATGTTTTCTAAAAGCAAAACGAAAAGACGCCAGATGTTTCTAAAGCAAAACGAAAAGACGCCAGATGTTTTCTAAAGCAATGGTTTTCTAAACAATGAAATTCACAGCGTACATGTAAAATTAAAGTGAGCTGCAAGTCGTCATAACTCTCATCGAACCTTTAGTATAAACGCGCCCGATCTCACGTCGGTGATGTACTGGGCAGAATTCACGGAAGATTCACTGTTTACCGATGAACCTCCGCAGCTTCGCCCACTCATCATCATTCACTCGTGGATATGCTGTGATTTTTTTTCAACCAAAGGGTCGGTCAACGCTGGTCATACGCGTAGTCGCGTGTGGGTAGACGGCACTGTCCAGTCTACGCACGAAGCCCGTCGATCTGGTTGCCGACTGGTCTTCGAAACCCCAGTGGCAGAGGAGGTAGACTGTCACGCACTGCGGTAGCGAACATGGTTTCGTTGAAGGCGCAGCGGAAGTCTTCCAAGTTAAAAAAAATCACACATATCCACGGAGTGAATTATGATGAGGGTGGGCGAAGCTGCGGAGGTTCATCGGTAAACCGTGAATCTTCCGTGAATTCTGCCCAGTACATCACCGACGTGAGATCGGGCGCGTTTATACTAAAGGTTCGATGAGAGTTATGACGACTTGCAGCTCACTTTAATTTTACATGTACGCTGTGAATTTTCATTGTTTAATCACGCACAGGAGAAATCGCACACACGCCTACCTTGGAGGTCAAAATCCAGTGCCTATATATACAGGGTGGTCAGTGAACGGTTGTGCAGCGCGAGCGGTCGGTTTTTTCAATCAAGACGCTGCCGCGACGCTGCCTCGACGCTGCCTCGCGACGCTGCCTGCGTCGGCGCCGCTGCGCCGCGACGCAAGATAGGGGGGGGGGGGGACCGTAGGAGGACCATGAGGGATGCGAAGCCGGAGCACCTGCACGATCGCGTTCCGTTGGCGTTCGTTGGGCATGCTACCGACCTCGCGTCGTGGAACGCGAAGAGGGACGCTACGCGCGTCGTATCTTCCATCTAGCCTGGCCGTTAATTCTCACAGGGCGAGCGGGGAACGCGGTCGACAGGCGGGCGAGAGGGGGGCAGCGTAGGAGAGGAGAGAAAGGGTAGGGACGCGCATGCGCTCGAGCTCATCGCGGCGTTGCGCAGGAGAGATTTCGGCATGTCTAGCCCGCGTTTCAGAGGAAGAGTGGAAAGGGGGAGGGAGAGGGGAAGTGGAGAGGGGAAGCGGAGAAGGTATGGGAGAGGGGAAAGTGAGAGGGTGAGTGGAGAGGGAAAGGGGAGAGGGGTAGAGGACATGGGGAATGGTGAGGGGGAGTGGAGGAGGTGTGTGTGGAGGTATATGCGCATGCACAGTAAGGGTGGTCACGCCCGCACACCACCACCACCACCACCGGACAGATACTGCCGTTCACTGCCGGCTGCCGGGAGATACGCCACAACGGAGACGTGACATGGTTAGACTAAGAGGAGCTACGCCCCTAAAACTCAGGCGACTACCACGAGGAAATGAACGGGGACCACTACGAAATTGGTTCTCCCAGAAGCTGCTTCCACTACAACCACCTGGCAGTGTTATAGTCATGGATAACGCACCTTATGATTCTGTGAAGCAGGAAGAGATGCCGCGTACGAGTAGTCTAAAAGGACATACAGGCCTGGCTTTCCGAAAAGGTGTTCCGTGGAGCAGCGACATGGTGAAGGCGGAGCTCATGAAGCTTGTCGACAACGTACACACAAGCGGGGACCGATACCGTGTGGACTGCATCGCTGAGGCTGCTGGTCACCTCGTTTGCGCCTACCTCCCTACCACTGCCAGCTTGACCCCGTAGAGCTTGTTTGGAGTGACGTAAAGGGCTTCGTAGCAGCGGCAAACAAGACGTTTAGGCTTCAAGACGTTCACACTCTACTATGGCAAGGAATTAAGCAAGTAACCGCTGAGAACTGGAAGAGACATGTGGAGCATGTTATCGCTCAGGAAGCTGTAATGAGAAAGGTGGACCACTTCATCGATGATGTTGTTGACACTAATGCAGCTGTCGTAATCACTCTGGAGGACGAAACAATAAGCAGTTCAGTTTTAGGTTGAGATGAGGACCATGACATGTGAGCTCTTGTAACGCGCTCACGTCTATCATTAGATGTGTGCGTAGGTCAGGATCATTGAGTACTGTCGTAGTCAGAGTAGCCAAAAATGAAAACACGGAACTGTTGCTATTATGGCAAGGAATCAAGCAAGTCACACTGAGAAGTGAAAATAAAGCTTCAGATCGATTGATTCAATCATTAGTGATGACGCCAATTGATGACGCCAGAAGCGGACGTGTTTTCTTCAACTGTCGCTTGATGGCGCTGTAGGTCGCGGCCGCGGAGTGCAGGCCACGGGCTTGTGTGTTTCTTTCATAAAGGACGACAGTGTACATCTCCACAGTCAATTAAAACATGCTCCGTCGTTTACTTACCTTCTCCACGCATGTGAATTTCTCTTCTCTGTTTTAATCTCGACTAATAACAACGCCTTCTAAGGCAACCTCACCTCACTTCAAACAGCAGAGCACCTCCCCTTGAATTATTGCAAAATGTAATCTTACTTACTTCGTCTTTACGCTTTCGCTAGTTGCTCAGAGCAGGCCTTCTTTCCATCGTTGATATCCAACATCTTTTCCGCCTCTATGAAGCTTCGCTTAACGTTCCTTAAAGGGCCCCTCACCAGGCCACACAGCAAATTTTAGTTAGACGCTGGAAGTTGTGTGCTGAATGAAGAACAGAATGCCGCAAGAATTTTTCACATCGGTTAAATACGAGCTGAGAAAAACAATAATTTGTAGCGGCGCGAAACCATGATGCGAGGAGACGAGTTTCAAACCCTTGCCACTCGCCCCGCAGCCTTCGCAAGCCAAATCCCTTCCCTGCCCTCTTCACTTGACACATACGCATGAACACGTCATGCGCATGCATGGTCACGTGCGCATGACGTTTCCGAGCCAGCCCAAGCACGCGAGCGGCGTTGCGCGGTCGCTACTTTCTTTTTAACACGAAAGTGTTTTATGCCGGGGTCCACCAAGACTTCAATGACGTATTTCCGTCACGGAAATGACGTCGAAAAAAGGTACGAATAGATGGCAAAAAAAAAAAGGTTCCGTCACCGGGCATCGAACCCACGACTGCTCGACCCGCACAACAGATGCCCGGCACGCTATCCACTGCGCCACGGTCACAGACTCAAGAGGCCTTACAAACGCGCTTTTATATCTACCACTTTCCCGGTCGGTGGGGTGGTGTTGCGCTCTAGGAGCGGTAAGGTAAAGTAAATCGTCATTACTATGGCCTCCGCGATTAGCACCTGCAACGCGTTACACGTCCGTTCCATTCGGCGCGTTTTCAATAGAAGTTCAATTTTGTCAATTCCTTAACACACCGCGAGGTGGCGACATTGGCCAAAGCGTGGTAAAAGCGTCGGCCTCGCTCATAGCATCACGCTAATTCAAACCAAAACTACCTCTGCGACGCGCGCCTGCCACACCTGGCTGTAACACCGCGTTCCCCGCTCACGCGCTCGCCCGAGAAAAGTCGCGGCAGGGCTACCGGAGCGGCACGACGCGCTTTGCGTTTCCCTCTAGTCCGGCCGTGCTGTTCAATCACTTTTGACAGGCCGCGGGATGGTGACCAAGTTCTGAGTCCAATATGCGACGCTCTTCTGGCATTCACACCTCCTTCTTTGATTACGCTTTCACCGCTGACTACTACAGCTACCACAAGGGTTTGTTTAATCATTTAACATGGACGTTAGTCGGGATGGAGATGTACCAGTCATCAAAGTGGGTGCATATACGCTAAGCAGTGCCATTAGCTGCCAGACATCAATATACATTTTACAAGCTCCCCTTATATCCATGTACAGTAAACATTCAGTTACTTCTGTAAGGGAACTCTTTTACTTTCGTGTTATTCCGATTCCTATGATGGAAGGATCAACCATGTTTTTTTATGTAGCGGCCGTGGGCGTTTTGTCGGCGTTCTCTGTGGCGTACTGCCTGTTTCTGCGGGACGGGCATGAAAGTTGCGACATTTGTACGGGCACGAGAGTGGCGGTATCATGAGCCAGTGCCGCAATTAACGTTTACTTGGACGCGGTAGAATAAATGAGCATAATGAGTGCTCTAACGCGCCAGACCATTACTTTCGTTTCCGGGGCTGGCGTCTGCTCGATGCGCTAACTGCGGGGACACGAACGCATGGGAAACGGAGGCACATTAGCCCCGCATCTCGCTGAAATTCACGAAAAAAAATGAAAAAGACGCCACA
This sequence comes from Rhipicephalus sanguineus, assembly GCF_013339695.2. Taxonomy (NCBI): domain Eukaryota; kingdom Metazoa; phylum Arthropoda; class Arachnida; order Ixodida; family Ixodidae; genus Rhipicephalus; species Rhipicephalus sanguineus. The sequence continues at coordinate 2,297,519 of NC_051180.1, forward strand.
TTCCCTTTGTGTGTCTCATTATTTCTCACAAGTTTTATTAATCTATTCAAGCAACAAACTGCACAAACTACACATGTGTCAAATAATTATCGCAGTGTCACGTGCTAATGTTGGCGACGTCAGAGCACAGTAGTCTACGTAGAGGAGCGACGTCACAGCACTACCATCTACGTAGGGCCATTTTCTCATGCACGTCATCCCTTCATTCTCTGGGCGCGCGCCCGCAAGAGGAAGGGCAAGCAGCGTTAACCTTGAAATTTGACCCATTTCCGCGGTACGTAGCGTTGCAAATTTTGGCAGACGTGATCGTGAGCGCCCAGTGTATGCATTGCGCTCGTTAGCTCAATATTGTCAAACCTGATGAGGGGCCCTTTAAGTGATTCAGTGACTGAAGTTAATATTCTTATACACGGTGCATAAACAATTAAAAAATCACAGCATATCCACGGGGTGAATGATGATGAGTGGGGCGAAGCTCCGGAGGAAATCATCGGTAAACCGTGAAACTCTTCCTTGAAATTTGCCCAGTACATCATATAAAGTGTGTGAAATACCGTGTATATATTAAGCATCAAACTTTTTGTACTGTTGGTTTACTTGGTCCCTTCATTATCACCGCTTTGTGATCGGTGAAATGCAGGGAAAGTGACCGCTCCCGAGCGAAAGAGAAAGCGCGCCAAGAGCGAGCGCGACTCCGAGCGAAAGAGAAAGTGCGCCAAGACAATGCCACCTAGAAAAAAAATTCAGGCCTGCTCACTGCCGCCTTGACGTCACGCGTCTTGACCGAGCGAGCGAACGCGCGGGAGACAGTAAAGCCATTGCCACTATCGTCTCCTATGAAATGATAAAGCGTTCGCGGCTAATTTTACATGCGTAACAGCTTATTTCGCCTTTTGCGTCCGGATTGGCACTGACTTAAGGAATGTGTTACGCTTTAGAGTCTTTGGTGATTGGTCTGTAAGCGACTTATTATTCTACTTAAAAATAAGAAAAGATTGTGCGCTATCGAAAATGCGACCGATTTAAATGCGTAGTTTGATGGCCCCGAAAAGTGACGAAATAAATACTTTGATTCATACTTCATTCTTTATTTACACACACACACACGTCACTGTCCATAAGATGCGCAGAAACTGTTCCTATTCATTAGGTAAACTGAGAAAATTGTCGGAACTGCGTCTAGAGGTCCAGAGTCAGCCGAGTAGCCCCCATGGGAGCTACTACTGTCCTGCCGGTTCTGGGATCGGTGTACTTGGTAGTGGTCCTTAAGTGTTCTGGCTTGAAATCGAGCTCACACACCTGAAAACCATTAAAGAAAGCGGTTTATCACAGGCTTTCTGCTCCACTATGCTCCTTATTTGCTCAGTTACAAAACAACAAAATCTATGAGGTGTCTACAGGCATCCCAATTCGGCTGACTTGCAGCAGTACACATTTCAAGGAAACAAATTAGGCGAAGGTGCTGGCGAGACTGGCGCATAACTATATTACCGCAAAAAGTGGTCGGAGCACCGGTCACAAATACTATGTACAAAACAGATGCACGACGCCACGCACCGACACTCCTTAGCTTTTCTCAGTCAAAAGGAGCCCGCGGTGCTACGCCCAAATAGCGAAATGTTTACCGACCCTGAAGGAAAAAATCACAGCATATCCACGGAGTGAATGTGATGAGTGGGCGAAGCTGCGGAGGTTCATCGGTAAACCGTGAATCTTCCGTGAATTCTGCCCCGTACATCATCACCGACGTGAGATCGGGCGCGTTTATACTAAAGGTTCGATGAGTTATGACGACTTGCAGCTCACTTTAATTTTACATGTACGCTGTGAATTTTCATTGTTTAGAAAACCATTGCTTTAGAAAACATCTGGCGTCTTTCGTTAAGCAGCTGGCGTCTTTTCGTTTTGCTTTAGAAACATCTGGCGTTCTTTCGTTTTGCTTTTACAAAACATCTGGCGTCTTTCGTTGGTTTATTTCATCAATCAACGGCGTTTCGAACAAAATTTTTATTGTTTAATCACGCACAGGAGAAATCTCACCAGGCACTACCTTGGAGGTAAACAATGGCTGCTAATGGGAATGAGAGACAGAAGAAGTCGGCTTTTAGCTAACACTTACACTTCTACTAACGTTTCCTACTGGAACATGCCAATGGCTGCTAATGGGGAATGAGAGACAGAAGAATTCGGCTTTTAGTTAACGCGCACGCTGCGAATTTTTTATTGTTCAACAACGCACAGGGAAAAATCTCCTACCGGCACCACCTTGGAGGTCAAGATCTGATACTAGCGTTACGGATGGTTACGCACTACGACTACGACAACTACGAGGGACGAACGGGTGCCGCTTTAAGGAGCTATCGCCCCTAAAAAACGCTGTTCTGAGAATTATACTGCCACGCGGTTATTGCTCCATTTTTTATGAGTTCGGGGTGCGAGCAGCGGAACGCAGAACGCATCTCTCGCACCGCTTGTGGAAGTCGCTGATTGGAGTATGAATGTGCGTCTACTTCGTTTCGCCGTCGTTTTGCAGCGAAGTCAGACGTCTTGGCAAGAGGCGCTCGTCAAAAACGGGAAACTATGCACTCTCTAGAGACGCTACATCATCGCGGGGGTGAGCGTCTGCGACGCTCAGCTAAGGAAGTGTGCCTTATGTCAAGGTTACCGCAACAAGTCAGAAGGGCACACAACATTAATTTATCGAAATAACTGAACGGTAGAGGTGGTGCCTTTAAAACATCTGAAAGCAAGTAAGTAGCATGGACTACACATATCTTTGAATCACACGCGGGAGAATGCATATCGATGTTCATCCCGATTATACGCACGCTCCATATCTCTTTTTGGTCGCCTTGGGAGATGAGACCACTGGCACGGCGCTGACACTACGATGTCTTGCAAATTATGATATCTAGGAATTGTCATCTAGTGAGCAATTCCTTAAACTAGAGCTGGCACATACTACTAGACTATACTACAGAGGAGGGATGACCACACCCTAAGGGTGCGCGCCCTAAAAACTCTAACCCAGAAAGAACATACGAACCGGGCGACGATAAATAGAGCAGTCGGGGCCAGTTCATTGCAATGCTGGTGGTCACGTCCGTAAATAGCAAAACAGATCAAAACAGATCAAAAAGGTACCAAGCGCCATCTGCTACAAAAATTAAAAGATAGTTATTATAGTACGCCTACTTCCATACAGACGGGGCCACCGGTCGAATTAACGGACGCGACATCCGCGTAGGAACATACTTATGAAGTGCGCTCTGTCATGATTGGCTGATAGCGCCGTACCTTCCACAACGCTGGCAACAGCTTGTGAAGTGGAGTATACGCCTAGTGCGCGCTGACGGAAGCGCCATAGGCGGCGAACTCAATCATTGCTCTCGGGAAAGCAAGCGACGGCCGCCGTGGTTTCCTACGTCGTTGTACGTGTGTTTCCGCGTTGTTCACGTTTCCGTAGTGAAATAAGCAACGTTTCGTATGTGTGGTGGCCAAAACTTCAAGGGATGTCGAATAACAATTGCTGTGGAGTGGAGTGCTCAAACACCTACAAAAACGCGCCCGGAACACGGTTTTACTCACTTACCGCAAGGCCTCCTGAGCAAGAGCGACGGAAGCAATGGATCGCCGCTGTTCGTTGGCAAAAACGAGACGCTTCGTCATTGTGCGGGTTAGGACGTCGCTTCTTGTTCTAATGCTTTCGTTCTGTCATATCGGTGCTCGCTGGATGCACTCGATCATGTTGACACTGGTAGACGACCAAAGTTATCAGCCTGAGCATGCGTTGGTTCGGTTCCACCGCCGTGCAGGGCACTTCACTCAAACGTTCTATATCTCAGAAATGTTGTAGTTCGGGCAGGTTGGTCATCCATGAACTTAGCTTGTACTAGCGCGGTACATGTACCGCGCTATTACAAGCTAAGTTCTATATTTAATATTTAGAGAAACAGAAATGCAGCACTGGTTGACTCAGAAAGAACAAGAAGTGACTGAGGACGCCACCTTGTAAACAAAACAAGCGGATGTTCACCACGCGCTGCACTCATAGCTGGATCTTGTTACGCTGGTCTGCACGACGCACCTTTGATATTCACCGGCATGACGATTCACTCCAGCGGACGTTCGTTCTCCTCCGCAGTCGGTCATCACATGTCTTCTCGGTGACCCTCTTCAAAACTTGTCACTGTCATCTCTTGATACTTAACCACAGCACTAGATCATCAAACAACACGTCTTCTGCGGTTGAGCGAACGATGCTATCACTAGAACGACATAACTTCTTCGCCGACTAACTCCTCACTGACTGACTCTGCCCCCGTACGCTTGCTGCGCTTGCATTGATTGTATCGGCTCGCGCCTGGGTTCGGGAAGGTGCGTATGATTCGTCCGTGCGTAGCACAGCGAAAGCTAGGGAAAGGGCGAGATCCTCTCACCGATTCGTCTGCGGAATCAGTCGGCGCCGCTGGCTCGGCTTTGCTTTCTCGAATATCCCGATCTTTCGCGTGCGTTGGCTGTGTCGGTGGCGTCTTCTGCGGAGAGGGTAAGAGGCGCGGGGCCGCGCCCTTCACCACTAGATACTTGTTTTTTCGATGCGCGCGCTCTGTCGCGCACGAACCGTCGGCGCCAGGCTTTCATGCCGTCGTTCGAAATCGGTGACGTGCGCTTAGTTAAGCGCTCGTTCGTGAAAAACATCGTGCACAAGTCCACTTTCGTAGAGGCCCTTGCCTTTCCTGCACCTGGCAGTGCAGAATTAGTTGTCTGGCTCCCGCACGAAGGGGAAATAGCAGCCGCGAACTTCATTCATCTCCTCACAGCAAAGCTGTGCAAAGCGCTGTCGTCTGCTCGGCTTCCCGCACGTACTGTCGGCGGCGCCCGCTAGGTGGCTATCAGTGGGGCCTCTATAGGCTTCCCAAGCAACGCTTAGCGGCGCTGCTGCTCTTGACAGGCAACGCCACCTCTGTAAGAAAAAGAGAAACTGGGGTGTTAGCAGCGCGCGTTTTCCCTTCTCTCCATCGCGTTGCCGCTCGCTTTGCACGTGCAGAGCTCTCGCGGTACTCTTGCGCCGCCTCACAATGTACCGCTTGCAGTGCGGCTTCAAAAGGATTTTCAAGCTTGACTGGCACTTCCGAAAAGCGAACTTGATAAAATGAGAAAGGCTCGTCAACGTTAACGGTGAAGAGCAGACGATCGACAACAACGACGCCCAACTCAAAGCAAAATGCATTTCCCAAGTCTTGATTACACCGTGTAGGTCGTATACCTCGAGGTAAATCTCATTCTGTCATGTTAAAGATGAATAATGGTCCACATGCACTCCGAAATGAAGCCGTACACGCTATCGATGTTCTGCGGCGTGGACTACGAATCATATGATTGTTGTTTTGATATGGCATGCTTACAGTAGCAGCCGTGTACTTTCGTGAACAAACGTTTGCGGCGTGCGAAAAAAAGATTATACGGCCATGGCACTGCTTCCTGAGAAGGTTAGAGTCAAGTCCTCCGTGCCGCTGGAGAATCACCTGCGGATTAAGACGCGAGGCAGCTAGCTGAGCTTCAACCACTGTGAAGCAAGATGAACTGCTCGCCTCGTTTTTTTGGCTCTCGCGTCATGCTTGCAGTCTCTTTTTATGATATCGACTTGACAGGCGTATAAAACCTGCTGCGTGAACGCGGCTAGAAAATCGCACAAAGTCAGAAGGTGGTTACTTCAAGGTTGCAATTGCAAAGCATGTATTAAGTGCCAGTTATATTTAGTGGCTTAAATATATATCACCCCAATAAAGTGACAAAAACAAAGCAAACCTGCAGAACGATGTCAAAGCTTGCTGAAAATGCACAGACGTCCGTTCCGGCGTGATAAAGCAGCCTTCCCGACGCGTGAAATGCAGGCGCCGAACTTCTGACAATGTGGCGAGTTCAGTTGAATTCAACCAACCGCGCAATGCTAACGGTATAACGCGAATGTGAACGTTCAACAACAGCGGGTAGGTCTCACGAACACGGGGAATCAAAACACAGTGGTTTCACCTACAACCGTAACTGGACTTTAACAATACGAGAAGACATCGAGTAATCATTAATGTAGTCGCTGCGTGCATGCGCCGCGTTACTTACCGATTCAGGTAGTCGGAACGAACGAAAGCGATGAACTCAGACAGCCAAAATAGAAGGCGAGACAGCGCTGTCAGCTATCCACGCTTGCCGCCTTTATTTCTCGTACGACACGCCCGGGAAACGATACAGTTTAACACGTGAATCGTGTGCCTTGCCTTGGTGTTGTCTGCACTGTTGTGGCTGGCCGCTAAACCGCAATACTTCGGACCACGCTTGCGCTTCCGTGGGGTCGCTTCTGCCATCGCGGAAATGCGCAGCTTCGCACAGCAAGCGGGAAGGTTCTGTTTGGTGTCGCAGAAGTCTGTTGCCAGACTGAGAAGCACGAAGCGGCTCGTGGGTTACGTGCGCCCCAATGACACGGGCACACCACGGACGCTGGCAAAATACTGAGAAAGGCGAAGCGGCTCGTGGGTTACGTGCGCCACAGTGACACGGGCATACCACGGACTTCTGCGACACCAAACAGAACCCTGCCCGTGCGCTACCGCTACCGTGAAAGGGGCTGAGTCGGCCGCGCAGAAGGTTCAGAGCTTTCCGACAGAGCCGCAGCGCGGCTGGCGCGGCGCTGTCGTCGCGCCGCAAACTTGAGCTTGGGTTCCCTATAGGCGTCCGAAGCAACGCTTAGCGGCGCTGCTGCTCTTGACAGGCAGCGCCATCTCTGGCAGAAAAACAGAAACTGGGTTGTTCACAGCGCGCGTTTTCCCTTCTCTCCACCGCGTTGCTGCTCGCTTCTGTGCACGTGCAGAGCTCTCGCGGTGCACTTTCGGCGCCTCGCAATGTACCGCTTGCAGTGCGGCTTCAAAAGGATTTTCAAGCTTGACTGGCACTTCCGAAAAGCGAACTTTATAAAATGAGAAAGGCTCGTCAATCACGTTAACGGTGAAGAGCAGACGATCGACGACAACCACGCCCGATTCAAAGCGAAATGCATTTCCCAAGTCGCGATTACACCGTGTAGGACGTATACCTCGAGGTAAGTCTCATTCTGTCATGTTAAAGATGAATAATGGTCCACATGCACTCCGAAATGAAGCCGTACACGCTATCGATGTTCTGCGGCGTGGACTACGAATCATATGATTGTTGTTTTGATATGGCATGCTTACAGTAGCAGCCGTGTACTTTCGTGAAGAAACGTTTGCGGCGTGCGAAAAAAACATTATACGGCCATGGCACTGCTTCCTGAGAAGGTTAGAGTACAATAAGGTTAGAGTGAATAATGGTCCACATGCACTCCGAAATGAAGCCGTACACGCTATCGATGTTCTGCGGCGTGGACTACGAATCATATGATTGTTGTTTTGATATGGCATGCTTACAGTAGCAGCCGTGTACTTTCGTGAAGAAACGTTTGCGGCTTGCGAAAAAAAACATTATACGGCCATGGCACTGCTTCCTGAGAAGGTTAGAGTCAAGTCCTCCGTGCCGCTGGAGAATCACCTGCGGATTAAGACGCGAGGCAGCTAGCTGAGCTTCAACCACTGTGAAGCAAGATGAACTGCTCGCCTCGTTTTTTTTGGCTCTCGCGTCATGCTTGCAGTCTCTTTTATGATATCGACTTGACAGGCGTATAAAACCTGCTGCGTGAACGCGGCTAGAAAATCGCACAAAGTCAGAAGGTGGTTACTTCAAGGTTGCAATTGCAAAGCATGTATTAAGTGCCAGTTATATTTAGTGGCTTAAATATATATCACCCCAATAAAGTGACAAAAACAAAGCAAACCTGCAGAACGATGTCAAAGCTTGCTGAAAATGCACAGACTTCCGTTCCGGCGTGATAAACGCAGCCTTCCCGACGCGTGAAATGCAGGCGCCGAACTTCTGACAATGTGCGGATTTCAGTTGAATTCCAACCAACCGCGCAACGCTAACGGTATAACGCGAATGTGAACGTTCAACAACGACGGGTAGGTCTCACGAGCACGGGGAATCAAAACACAAAGTTGCTTCACCTACAACCGTAAATGGACTTTAACAATGCGAGAAGACAGCGAGTAATCATTACTGTAGTCGCTGCGTGCATGCGCCCCGTTCTTACCAGATTCAGTAGTCGGAACGAACGAAAGCGATGAACTCAGACAGCCAAAATAGAAGGCGAGACAGCGCTGTCAGCTATCCACGCTTGCCGCCTTTATTTATCGTGCGACACGCCCGGGAACCGATACAGTTTAACACGTGAATTGTGTGCCTTGTCTGCACTGTTGTGGCTGACCACTAACCGCAATACTTCGACCAGGCTTGCGCTTCCGCGGGGGTCGCTTCTGCCATCGTGGAAATGCGCAGCTTCGCACCAGCAAGCCTCTCGGTTCAACGTACCCGCTGACGGCCTCCCAGTTACCCGCACCGAGAGAAGAACGCGTGCGCATGTGCGCTACCGCTACCGTGAAAGGGGCTGAGTCGGCCGCGCGAAGGTTCAGAGCGTTCCCGACATTGCCGCAGCGCGGCTGGCGCGGCGCTGTCGTCGCGCCGCAACGAGCTTGGGTTCCCTATAGGCGGTGCACAAGGCGTATACGCATTATAGATAGATCGCGCGTGCGCGTGTGTTTCTGTGTGCGTGTGTGTGTAACAACACACATTAATAGTATGCCTTATGGTTGAAGTGCGCACAAGGGGGCGGATTTCGCTGTCGTGTTCAACTCCTAAAGACGAAGCTTAAGTGTCCCCCAATTTTTTTCTCTTGATTTCTTCGGTCAGCGTGCGCTGCGAACACGGAGCAATGCTACGGAGCCGTACCACAGATGGAGCTGTTTGTTTGGTAGCACTAGAGTTACTGTATATGCTACCTTTAGGTAGCAGAGTTGCGCATCTGTCTTCCAAACGCCGCTAGCAACCATGTAGTACGGAGAAGCTGACGCGCGCCAATATTCGTATGTTTCGACGACGCCGCTGCAGCTAACTGAATTAACACTAGTCATCGATAGTCAATGTTTATCGCCCGTATTCGACACGCCAGACATGTTAATCGGCGAGACGACAGGCATGGCGCCTGCATAGACGGAGTGCGACTTCACCGCATAGCTGTGGTTGCTAGCCAGACCTATGCGCACTCTGCTACCTAAAGGTAGCATATACAGTAACTCTAGGTAGCACTCATCTTTCCGCTGATCACGGGCCCTCGCGAGCCTCCGTGTATAACACGGAGGCGCGGTTATGCACGCCTCCGTGGCATGCGATAGCAAAGGGCGCGATATTTTAAAAAGATATGTCAATGAAAACCAGAACGCAATACTAACTCCACGCGATGGATTACGGCCACGAAACTTTATAAACAACCAGTGTGCAGTGAAAGAGCCTCCTCACTCGGGCGGCTCTCTTTGTATACAGTTGAAACGCAGGATCAGTGTTTTTGTTTGGTTTGCGGCGCAACACTCATGAACATGCCCATGCCTTGTTTATTTCGAAGAAACTACAACACACGCTACTTCGGAGGTTGTAGAGATACCTGTTGCTAAAGAAATGAGCCAAGGAAAGCGGCAGCAGCGTTGCACAGGTCGCGCAGAAACAACGTGTTTCGATGCCTGACGCGTTTATGACGCCTGTTTATAATCGCAGTGGGAAATAGTGGGAAATACAATGGAGATGTATTGCAGTGAAAGTCTATCTTAGAAGTTTGAAAGTGAACTCTCCTCTGCAACGAACCCGTTTCTTGAACGCCTACCTCAGATCGGAAGCGCACGCCACTAGAGAACAGCAGATCGGCTGTGCGAAGCGGTGTCCTCTTGCAGCTGCAGTCCGGATGAACATTGAGTTCTCGTCAATTTGTGGCAGCACAGTGAGGTCCGCTACCCGTTCGGCGCTGGATGACGAAAGAAACAGCCGCATTTTCATGGTCCTAAAGCTTCGCCAAACGACTTCGGCTCAGCCTCTCCGTGGCCTCTTCTTATGAAGACGCTAACAGACGATTCCGCGACGGCGCCCAACAAAAAAATGACGTGCCCAGTGTTGCCGGTGCACCAAGCATTATGAACATCCCCTATCACGAACCTCAATCGTAAACGCTCTCACGTAACATATAATCAATGCTAGCGTCGTTAATCTTGATGAATCTTGGCGTCAATTCAAAACGCCCGCCCTAATTGAAAGGAAGCTAGCGCCCCACTGCTTTGTAGCGCTATAAGGCCACGTACGCTCGAACTTCGGCGATGTTAAGAGCGCGCTTTATGATTGGAGCTGCGGGCAGAACGTAGGTGCCCCCTGTTTCACCCAGGGCTGCGACACACCGGGCACGTTCACTTGCCAATGTCCTATACAGTAAAAACGACAGGCACTTCACACCGCTGTGCTTCACAGTCAAAGATGTGCCCCTTCAGACAAAAAGAAAATCCTTGCTGCGCTACTTAAACGCCACTGGCGTAAGCAGCCAGCACCCATTACCGAGCAGCGTGACAACAGAGCGAGGGCGGCAAGCAGTGTTGCGGAGTTGCCACTCCGGATTGGAATGATTCCGGAATCATTCCACATTTTCGCGACCCCGGAATGGAATGGGGATGACGCTTGGAGGAATGGAATGGGAATGGAATTAAGCGCCTTTTGCATGGAATGGAATGGGAATGGAATTACGCCTTTTTGCTAAAATAGAGCACGTTTTTGTCTACGTGCTGTTTTTCAAGCTTCAAAAGTTAGTAAGTCAGAGCCTCGCAAATTAACAATAAAGCAGTATTTTTAAAAATGGCTTGCTGATTACAAGAATGGTACATTTATAAGCAACGCGCCTACTACAAAACCGAGGCATAAGTTAGTGTACAAACAAATCATTATCCCAGCAGATACCGAGGAGAGACAAATTACCCCTGCGCGTTGGTTCCCAATGATACCCCCACACGAAAGCGGCGAATACTCTATGCACAGCCTGACCTTTATCTCACGAGCAGTTTAGTACCTGACACACGTAAATAACCTTTGCGACAAGGAAGACATTGCATACCTGCGCACAGGCGAACACAGTTCTCCTCACCCCATCCATGCTTGCAAGGCGCAATCCGCCTGTTTCATTTTCCTGTGCTGCCCTCGGACGTTTTGGTAGGGGTTTGGTAGGAGCCGGGACAACCGGTAATTGCCAGAAGCAAAGCCTCCGAAATGAAGAGACGTTTCGCGACTTTTCCGCTACGGATGCGCGCATGCGCAGGGGCGTCGTGAAAATGGCGGATTGACAAGCGTGAGTGCTGACGAGCAGTGCGGCCCAGTGTTCCGTATTCGATGCAAAGGCACAAGGTGCCCGAGCGGTGCACTGTTCCAACTAATACCAGCAGATCTAGAGGGTCTTGTTCCCTAAGATTTGGTTAACCAAATCTTAGTTTCTCTATAGTCACGACCGCCCCAGACGCGTGGCAAAACTGCTTAGCCTTCTTTAACACTACTTTGTCAGCATAAATATACTCTGTGTCGTCATTTTTGCATTAACACATGCAAACTTAAACAATAGTACAACATCAGCATTGGTTCAACATGCTGACCATGCAAATACTATAGATAGCGGGAGAACTGCCCCTATGGGAATTAGTGGGGTGGTGTACTGCACGAGATATGTCACCAAGCTACTACCTTCGGCCTTGGTGACGTGTTTTGCGTACTTTTGCAGTTCTTAATGCATCTGATGACATCAGCTTTATGGGGCGGTTCCTTCTTAACTAGATAAAATTATCAAGATGTATTTCCTACGCTGAGGAATTGCAGGAATGGAATTGACCTGCTCGGACATTCCCGGAGTGGGAATGCGTTAAGTTTTTTTCATTCCGAGGAATTGAAATAAATGGAATTGCGGCAAGTTCTAATTCCCCGAAATGGAACTGGAATGGAATGGAGGCGCCCATTCCGCAACACTGGTGGCAAGACACGACAGCTTCTGTCGTGCGCCCCGCAATTATTTCTCTCTTTGCCGTCGACAACACCCGCGGTACAGGCTGAATGTTACAGGAAGCCCGAGCAGCCACTAAACGCGTCACGTTGATGGCGATGTCGCGCGGTGTCAACAAAGATTTGCACGCCAAAACCGTATCGATATATGTTCAATTCTGCGCTCGCTACTAAACGAGGTCAGAGGAATAAATATATGGATAGAAATACAGAATAGAACAACGCAAATTGTAAATTGTAGTGTCGGGGTTGGGAATAAAGGATGTATCGCGCGTGCTTACAACGTACATACTATAAGGACTTTAAAAACGGAACCGACACAAACTTGTCTCTGCTACGAAAGGGAAAGAATAAATTTTATTTTCCTCGCCCAGGCTGCTTACGTCCGGAGATGGGCGGCCACATTATTTCACGTGGACTTGGGCAGATAGTGCAGCCCTGCTGATCAGGCGCACCTGCTCCTCGCGACCTCAGCTGTCTATTGTTGATCAGATGACGTTGTCTGTCGAATCTTCTTCCATATGAGACAAGGTGCTCGGCATCATGCTGAGTTCATGGTCTCTTGTATATGTCCGAGGATGCATTGCACATAGCAGAGTGCTGTGGACCCGACTGAGGTCGGTGCAGTGTCGCAGCTTCTATTCTGGTAAGCTTGCAATGTTTGCTGCGCATTATTACAATGATGTAGTTCCTTCATCTCTCATACGATGTCCACCACTGCATCCTGCCCTCGGTGCTACAGCAGCAGCAAAACACCTGACCCATAGCGCAGTCAGGTTCGTAATGCAGCGAAGGTTAAAGAAAAGCAACGGACCCGGGCAGGTCGGTACTAGAAACGGAACTTGGTAACGCTAAACGCGATCTAGTTAAGCTAGGCTAGCAGATCTACATCAGGAGTTAGAAGGCATATGACGACTGTTTTAGCGTAAAGCAACACAAGGTCACATAGGGAGAGACACAACACGCGCGCTATCTTTTATAAAAATGGCTTATTGCAACGAAGCACAAGCATATACAGTTTGGGTATTACAACTGTATACGAGGTGTGTTCAAAACGAAACCTAAATTTTGATGTAGCCGCAACTGACGCGCACCTCCGCCCTCATCAGTGGATCCAACTTCGTCACCTAGAGTTCTTGAATACTCTTGATATACCTCTGGAAGACGTGGTTTTTCTCGAGCCAGCGCAAGAAAAAGTCTGGCACACTGAGATTGGGCGACACAGTTGACCAAGCAATTTCGCCGAAAAGGGAGAGATAGTCGCGAATGTTTTGCGAACTACAACCATACTGTTTCGCGCGGTATGGTCTGTTGCTCCACCCTGCTGGAAATATGAAATGGTGTCCTCCTCTACCAAATTCTCCCGCCACCAACCACTACAAGCTACTGCGGCAGCGCACTATTCACATTTGAAACGTGTATGTCCCCTCCACGCCACCCTGTACATAGCTTTGTAATTTTTTAAGGAGGTCAAAAGAAGGAATACGGTTCAATAAAACTTGCTGCTGGGCGATGTGGTTTATACTTGCAAGGAAAAAATGGTTGCACGCAAACTAGACAAGGACACAGAAGACACGGATGAGCGCAAAACTTTCAACTATCTTTATTTTCCGTCGTCGCAGTCAATATATATGCTCATTCACTCACGTGGCAACAACAGTAATCACGCTCTGCATATTACAACAGTCACGCAAGGACATCATTTCAACAATCCAACAGAGAAATTGAAGTTTGGCTAACACAGGCGTCCTCTCTTGTCGGAATATAAAAGGCTTCCATCACAATTTCAAGAAGGCTGCGAGAAGGCACAATGTGCCGATGGTTTTTCTGCCCCGCGCAAGCTGGCAAGGCTGTGCCCGAAAATATGTTCTGCTAAGAAGAAATCTAGAGGGTGCGGAAAAAACACGGGCTGCCTTGTGTAACCTGCGCGGTGGGCGTTGTCTGCGAGCTTCCGCTTTCGTGTGGAAAGACTTATGTCGGCCAAAGCGGACGGTGCACCAACATTCGTGCAAGGGAACATGAATTATCGATATTGAGGTCGCCACATTAACTCACATGCTCTGGGACTGTTACAAAAACCCGCAAGGTGCTAACTCCGGAACCCTTCGGCCGCGGTGGGCCGCTGCCTTGCGGAGCCCCAGCCTCGGCGACCAACTTTGGCTGTCGAGCAGGCCCGCGGGGCGACGGTGAGGCAAGGCCTCGACGTCCCCACGTGGGAGACCTAAGGCCCGGTCGGCTAAAGCTCTGCGGGACTATCAATAAAGTTAGTACCAACCAACCAAAATAAGGAGTATGCACATTTGCCTGTGCACGCCCGGCATTGCATGTGTGCTCCGAATTTTCGAGGCATAAAATTCTGGGCAAAAGCCATGATAGCACCTGCCGGGAACTTATGGAAGCCTTTTATATCTCGACAGAGGGGACACCTGTGTTAGCGAAACTTCAATTTCTTTGTTGGAAATTGAAATGAGGTTCTTTCGCGGCCTGCTGTAAGCTGGAGAGCGTGGACAATGTCATTACCGCTGTTACCACCCGAGTGAATGAGCATAATAGTGACTGCGACGACGGGAAAATAAGATAGTCGAAAGTTTGCGCTTGTCCGTGTCTTCTGTGTCCCTTGTCTGGTTTGCGCGCAACCACTTTTTCCTTGTAAAAAAAATCACAGCATATCCACGGAGTGAATGATGATGAGTGGGCGAAGCTGCGGAGGTTCATCGGTAAACCGTGAATCTTCCGTGAATTCTGCCCAGTACATCATCACCGACGTGAGATAGGGCGCGTTATACTAAAGGTTCGATGAGTTATGACGACTTGCAGCTCACTTTAATTTACATGTACGCTGTGAATTTTCATTGTTCTAGAAAACCATTGCGTTAGAAAACATCTGGCGTCTTTAGTTAAGCAGCTGGCGTCTTTTCCTTTTGCTTTAGAAACATCTGGCGTTCTTCCGTTTTGCTTTTACAAAAACATCTGGCGTCTTTCGTTGGTTTATTTCATCAATCAACGGCGTTTTGAACAAAATTTTATTGTTTAATTACGCACAGGAGAAATCTCACCAGGCACTACCTTGGAGGTAAAGAATGGCTGCTAATGGGAATGAGAGACAGAAGAAGTCGGCTTTTAGCTACCGCTGCGAATTTTTTATTGTTCAACAACGCACAGGAAAAATCTCCCACCGGCACCACCTTGGAGGTCAAAGCGTAAGGCTGGTTACGGACTACGACTACGACTACGAGGGACGAACGGGTGCCGCCTTAAGGAGCTTCGCCCCTAAAAGACGGAAGTTGAAAACATTGCAATAATTTCTGTTTCAATGCTGGCGCCACAATGACGCGGGCGTGTAACCTCCAGTACCTCGATCGAGGGTGACGGTGAAACCACGTGCACATTGATCATGAATAGATTATCTATCCGCGATCATGGATCATGGATATATGGACACAATCATCGGAAATAATCGAATCTGTACACCGCCTTATGAATAGATGATCAATCTACGATCATGGACACAAGCATCGGAAATAATCGAATATGTACACCACCTTCAACCGTGTTAACAAAGTCAAAAACATATAGAACAAAAATAAGAGTGCCCAGAGCACTGCCCTGCTGCACACCCCATCTGTCTGGAAGGCAGCCCAATTTTCCACCATTAATCTCCGCGAATTGTTTTCGGTTAGACAAATATGCTGCCACACAAGAGATAAACATCTCAATGATTCCTGTATTTTACATGCGGGGCATTCTTCGCGAATCAAAACGAAAACCAGCAGGTAATGAGCCAAGGAAGGTATAAGGTACGTTATTTCTGAAAGTTGTAGGTTCGGTTCCTACCGGCGGCAAGTTGCCTTTTCGTCCACTTTACTGCTGGTTTTCATTAAGCTTATGTCAAAGAACAAGCCTTCAAAAATTCACAGCGAGCCAAAGGCACTTTGGCCGTTTCCATCCATCCATCCATCCATCCATCCATCCATCCATCCATCCAGCCATCCGTCCGTCCGTCCCTCCGTGCGTACGTCCATCCATCTAGCTATCTATCTATCTATCTATCTATCTAGCTATCTATCTATCTATCTATCTATCTATCTATCTATCTATCTATCTATCTATCTATCTATCTATCTATCTATCTATCTATCTATCTATCTATCTATCTATCTATCTATCTATCTATCTATCTATCTATCTATCTATCTATCTATCTATCTATCTATCTATCTATCCGCCTACGTCTTGGCGCTCTCGTGATCGTCTCCTTATCTTGATATATCCTAGGATAGGCATAGGAAGACATGAGTGTATGACGAACACAGTATCACAGGTCATAACGCCCGTGATATTCAGATACGCGCCACATTTCATTCACAGTCTACATCAACGCAGGGTGAGTGAGAATAGGCTTGGAAATTTTGATGCGATAGCATTATGGAGCCGTTGTCACAGGAAATCGGGCGCCGGCGGCGTCGACGGCGTTGCCGATTCGCGAAGATCCCGATGGTAGCAAGAAATAAAAAGCACGCCTCAAGCCGGAATCGAACCCAGGCATTCTGCACAGAGTCAAGAATTCTACCACAGAGCCACGCCAATGCTTGAAACCGCTTAGAAAAAACATGGCTGATCCCTCTGTCATAAGAATCGTTATAACACGAAAGTGAAACGTGTCTATATATATATATATATATATATGTATATATATATATATATATATATATATATTATATATATATATATATATATTATATATATCCAAGCACCTTCAGACAGAGGGACAGCGTTCTTATTCGATGAAAAAAAAAGATCGAAAAT
This sequence comes from Rhipicephalus sanguineus, assembly GCF_013339695.2. NCBI lineage: Eukaryota > Metazoa > Arthropoda > Arachnida > Ixodida > Ixodidae > Rhipicephalus > Rhipicephalus sanguineus. Next base: position 2,314,298 of record NC_051180.1, read on the forward strand.
CACACACGCTCGCAAAAGCAAGAATGCTGGAAGACTTCGCGAATAATAATAATAACAAAATGGTGCTGGCGACGTGAAACTATTTCAAGAAATGCTTCTGCAATTATTCAAGAAATGCTTGGTGGTAACTGATAGATGCAATATTGTCGGAAGCTCAATCCATAGAACAATGGCTCGGCAAGTGCTGATGAATTGAAAGCGTTAGTTCGTCCACTTATGCGTTTAATGCTATATTGATTATGCAAGGGGCGTGATATGCGTGAGGGCGCTTCCAATGGTAAGGGAGATGGCCTGATGCTGTAGCGATATTTACGGAATAAAGATAGTAGTAGTAGTTATAGTAATAGACTTCTGTTCAGCCAAATTCATAGGCCGAGCATTTCGATCGCCTGCGATCAGTCGACGCTGTTCTTCTTCTTCACCTTCGGCGCCGATCCAGTCGAGCCAGGTGGTGATGGAAAGGGAAGTGGGAGGGTAAGAGCTGGATTGCTGAGCAGTTGCGCAGTAGAAAGGCAGTGTGACAGGTCTGCATATGTAGATGGGCAATTGGGACAGCAGGGGTCCGACCTATATTTATAAAGAAAAAGGCGACAGGGGGAGATCAGGCAATTCATTTGGATGTGCCATACAATTCGATCCCCTGGCAGACTGATCGATGGATGAGGAGGAGGGTGAAGACGCTTGTCGAGTCGGAGCTGTAGGTGTACCGCCTTGATGGCTCAGGGAGATCTTCCCATCGTTTTGACGGAGCTCCCACTGTATTCCAAAAGTGTGGGCCAGGGAATGAACAGTGCCCGGTGCAGTGTATCACAGGCAAGTCTGTGAGCCAGCTCATTACCATGAATCCCCGAGTGCCCAGGAACCCACCGTAGGGGAAGGTTGCAGTGCATAGGCAGCTCGCTCGACCTCCTGTTGTAGGGAATGGGGTAAGGTGCGGTTCTGCATGTTACTGATGGCGGCGTAAGAGTCAGAGTATATCGTGTACTTGGGGAGAGAAGGGAGGGAAGAAAATGACTGCAAGGTATGGGCAATGGAAAGGACCTCGAGCGAAAGATAAAAGAGCAATGGAACGACGTACATTTATTGACACAAGCGCTATGTCATGCTTGATCTGCGTTATGCTTGAATGTGGGCTGTAGTTGGAAGTAATGAAACGAGCGGCTCTGTTTTGTACAAACTCAATCTTGTTAGTCACGTAGATTTGTTGAGGAGACCACAATGATGGAGCATATTCTAATTGCGGACGAACAGTGGTTTCATAGGTGAGTTGTCGTAGACTGCTTGGTGAATTCCGCAAGTTTCGGCGCAGGTATCCAAGTGACCTGAAAGCCTTGACCGTAATGTCCCTAATATGCATGTCCCATGAAAGATTATGCTAGAGATGGACGCCTAAGTATTTGTACGTTGATGCCTGAGATACTAATATGACATCTATGAGGTACGAGAAATAGGAATTGATGCGCTTGCGGCTGAAAGTGACAACCGTGCATTTGGTGGAGTTAGACTACTGTGCCAATCTGTCAGACCACTTTGTAATTATTTGTGAGATCATTTTGAAGGGCCAAATGATGTTCAGTGGGTTTAATTGAGCGTTAAATGATACAATCGTCAGCGAAAAGACGTAGGTTAGAAGATATGCCTGTGAGTAAATCGTTAATGTATTGTCACGTGGTCATGACGTCGACGAAGACAACAGTCAGCACGTCCGAGATGAAACTTTTCATTTGGCCGAACTTGTGGCCGAGAAACTGAAAGTCAAACTACAGCAATACACTGATAGCGGCGAACAGAGCTTCGACCGTCGATCAACTGACAAGCGGTCAAGCGCGTCGGCTTTTACACAGGCGCTATCGAACTTTCCAGCAATATTGCTGTGGCGGCATTATCTCTAGACCAAGCTGGAACATTCGCGTGCGGGGCGCAACCTTAACAAAACGATCTACTGCCATCGAGAAGCTTCTCGAACACTGCTTCGCGGACAGCGTCGACCGTTGACAGACGTCTCTGCCGGTCAAACCGAATACAAGACAAGAAGTGGGCGTGGCAGTATATTAGAACGGAAAAGGACCAAGGACACTGCCCTGAGGCACACCTGATGTTACTTCACAGAGGGAGGAGGTAAAACTGTTAGCTTATGTAAACTGCTGACGGAAAGAAAGAAAGTTACGAAGCCATGATGATGTTAAAGAATCCAAGCAGAGAGCTGATAATTTCGAGATTAAACGTGAGTGCGCCACGCAGTCAAAAGGCTTTAGCAAATCTAAAACAAAAATCACAGCATATCCACAGAGTGAATGAGGATGAGTGGGCGAAGCTGCGGACGTTCATCGGTAAACCGTGAATCTTCCGTGAATTCTGCCCAGTACTCATCACCGACGTGAGATCGGGCGCGTTTATACTAAAGGTTCGATGAGTTATGACGACTTGCAGCTCACTTTAATTTTACATGTACGCTGTGAATTTTCATTGTTTAGAAAACCATTGCTTTAGAAAACATCTGGCGTCTTTCGTTAAGCAGCTGGCTTTTCGTTTTGCTTTAGAAACATCTGGCGTTCTTTCGTTTGCTTTTAGAAAACATCTGGCGTCTTTCGTTGGTTTATTTCATCAATCAACGGCGTTTTGAAAAAAATTTTTATTGTTTATTCACGCACAGGAGAAATCTCACCAGGCACTACCTTGGGGTAAACAATGGCTGCTAATGGGAATGAGAGACAGAAGAAGTCGGCTTTTAGCTAACACTTACACTTCTACTTCTACTAACGTTTCCTACTGAACATGCCAATGGCTGCTAATGGGGATTGAGAGACAGAAGAATTCGGCTTTTAGTTAACGCGGCACGCTGCGAATTTTTTATTGTTCAACACGCACAGGAAAAAATCTCCCACCGGCACCACCTTGGAGGTCAAGATCTGGTACTAGCGTTACGACTGGTTACGCACTACGACTACGAGGGACGAACGGGTGCCGCTTAAGGAGCTTCGCCTCTAAAAATGCTGTCCGTTTGAAGATTAGCGTCCGCGTTTGAGTGCAAGTCAGCCGTAAATTCTAGCAGCTGCGTGTCGCATGGCAGTCCTTTTCTGAAACCTTGTTGCTGAGGAAAAAACAAGGAATGATGTTCAAGATGCGCGTAAATATGGGAGGCGTTAATGTGTTCAAATAAGTTACAGCGAATGCATGTTAGCGATATGGGTCGGGAATTTTGCGAGGAATGTTCGTTACCGCTTTTCAAAACAGGGATGACCTTGGCGATCTTCAGTCCGTGCGTAATAAGCCTGATGATAATGATTGCTGAAAAATGTAGCAAAGAATTTGACTTGATATTAGGACTGTGTTTTTTAATATTTTAGAGCTAATGTTTTCAACTCCAGCGCTGGTTGAGATCTTGAAGTTTCCTATCACATTAGTGACAGCTTCAGCGGAGACATCATCGCACTCATGTACTGATAATCATGGTCAGGAAGGATGGGTTATGTTGGAATGAGCTTCCCTCGTAAATACAGAGACAAAATATCTGTTAGAGGCATGCGAGCATTCGCTCTCAGCAAGTGGCTGTTGTTCATCGTCACACAATTAAATGTGATTACTAATGCTATTGGGAGAGACAACACGCCAGAACTTCTTAGGATTAGGTTTCAAGAGAGAAGGAAGATCGGTGGGAAAAAGTATTTCTTTTTTGAAGTTCGAGACGGCACAACAGTGCCTTTTTAAGCATGCGGGATGTTTTCTTTAAAAGCCGATGAGTAGGTGCAAGCTTAGCTTTTCTGTACCGACGCTTCTTTTTATTACGATGACGATTAAGACCTTTGTTAAACCAGGGATTAGCAATTATCGTTGGAAATGGACACCACGGGAACGTAACGGTGCCCTCAATTTGTTAGCACGTTCTTGAAAATCAGCCAGTTCTGCTCAACAGTCCTATCAAGAAACGAAGGCAGAAAAGTCTGAAGGAAAAAGTTTATTACGTGCAATATTCATTTCCTTATAATTAGCTCGATTGTAACCGCGGATTTGAGTCATAGTACTACCTTAAATGCAAGAGGAGTGTACGTTGTAATTGGATAAGCCTGTTAGCACTAATGCCGTCAAGGTATAAAGCACAAATTGTGCTCAGCAGCATTGCACAAAACGAGATCTAGAATATTAGTATCGCGAGTTGCCTGATTAATTACTTGGAAAAATTGAAGTCTAAGGTGACGTTTATGAGCTCTGTTGCATTTTGGCAAGATGACAATTGAGACCAATCTATTTGCGGAAAGTTAAATTCACCAACCAGGTAAATGATGTCGGCTGGGTATTTACGAATAGCCGAGTAATGAAACTTCGAAGTTCATCAATGAAGTAAGTATTGGAATCTGGCGGACGGTAGCAGACGCCAACCAGTATCTTTGCCCTCGATATAGTACATGCGGCCCACACTATTTCAAGGCGGAGTCGGTATCCACCAGGAACGGCGCTAATCTTTTTTGATAGCTATAAGAACACCACCCCTTTTTTTGCTGTGCAGTCATGTCTATATAGGCTATACCTATTCGGGTTGGCGAAATTTCACTGTCCATCACATTCGGATGCAGCGAGGTTTCCGTAAGTGCAAACGATATCGCTATCAGCATCTTCCAACAAGAAACACAGTATCACGTTTCCGAAGAAGGCTTCGAATGTTAGTAATAATAAAGATAGTGTTTGAGAACTGCTGCGACTAGGTCTAGGTATTGCCCGAGTTCTTTTTTCCTGCATAGCTATCTAGCAGGTGCTGTAACAGAGTCTGTCGCGCTATCATACACATACGTTTGTTGATTTAAAAATTTTAAAAAGACAGCTGCCTCTCTTATCCTGCATGTTGGCAGATTCAAGTAACTTTCCGCCTTGCTACACTGGTCGCGCCAGAAAAGTCTTCTCTAATGGAATAGGTCAAGCCTTTCAGCTTATGCGCAGATGCAAGAATTCGCTGCTTGTCCCTGTAGAATGCAAGTTCGTGACGATAGGTCTGCGCTTATTCACGGCAAACTTCCCTAGTCGATGAACACGCTCAAACTTGCTCCCAGTGATAGTAAGGTCCAGCAGTTGGGAGCAGAAGGTAAATTTTTCTGCTCGGAATCGTCCCATTTCTCTTTGTCATCATCCTCAAGCCCAAAGAAAAAGCAGTTCGAACCGCCGAGACCTGTTATCCCGCGTCGTCACATCTTTCTGTAACTTAATTAGTTTCGCAGCTAGGTCCACACAAGGAAGGGTCAAGGCCACTGAGCTTAGGTATGCGAAGTGACGATATAGTGTTTTCCAGTGTCGTAAGACGGCCGGACAGCTGCGTAATTGTCCATATCTGTAGCACGTTGCTTTTCTTTGATGCCCTTCACCTCATGAAGTATTTCCGTTTGACCGGACTCGAGCCTACGCATAGTATCCATACCAATGAAAGCCCTCCTGCGTTGTTTGCACAGGGGGCGGACCAGGATTTGTCTCTACATCGCCGGCCATTAATTAGCAAGGGACAAAGCAGCGGAACAACATCGCGACACTGACCAATGAAGGCGCTTCAATCACAGCACAGTACTTTGGTTGGGCACGACGCCGCAAAACGAGTAGTAGTCACTGAGTAATAGTCCGGTGACAGCCTAAGAATAAATATAAGCTCCGCCCACGAGGCCGCATTGCTCATATTTTGCATGCCTCCGCGCTACAAAGTAGTTCCTAAACAATGGCAATAACTTTCACGCATATAAACCTTATTTTGCAATACTGCACTGATATTGAAATGGAGAAAGCAAAGTTATATAAAATAAATTGGGATGGCGCGAAGTTCAGTGTCAGCATAAGATATATGTGGTTGTTTAAATCGCACCCCCCGCGCGTTGATCTCGGAGTCTATACGAAGAAGTAATGTACAACTCAAAGGTGATGTTTCTGAGCATACCTATTATGGTAATAAAACAAAGACTGCCAGATTTAACATGAAACTTAAAGAAAGTATTCGTTATTTTGCGGTTTCGCAGAACAAAATAGGGACATTAATCACATTTAATAAGGTCGTTTGTAATTCTTTTGCGCAACTCTCGCCGCCAGTTTTCTTCACCGTATGCTGTAACCATGGCAACTGTGACTCAAAGCGAAGTATGACGAAGTGGTCTGAGATTGCCTTTGTGAATTTCGACTCTTGTGTTGCCGCAAAATACCGCATTTGCGTCTCTAGTCGCCGTGCTTGTCAGCGTGTTGAGGAAAACGTCAAGGCTTCATTTGACGTCTTGTTTCAACGAAATAAAAGCGTGTAGCACACACGGCGTTTAACTTTGGGGGCCATTGCATGCGTTGCCGTTACGTTCACGAGCCAAGCAGATGTACGCGGCTAAATTGGCATTGACTAAAAGTTTTACGTGGGATTGTTTCTCGCTTCGACAACTTGCATTGGCACTGCCATTACTCCTTAAGCCCTTAAACGTTCAAGTTTCTAATAATTTATTATTTATTTATTACATACCTGCGTCGCCCCAGTGGGCATTACAGCAGGAGGGCCCACTTTTGCTAGAAAAAAAAAGACCCCTACCTTCTATACATGTGTGTGTCTGTGCGAAGGTATAATATATATTATATATATTATATATTATTATATATACGTAGGTAGTGAAGAGGCTGTCATCGGTTGCCGTAAGATAAATAGGAAAAGGATACACGCTTCTCAAAAGACAGTTTATTTGTCAACGTTTCGATCGGAGGCCGATCTTTATCAAGGCAAGATTTACGAGGCTTCCATGCGCTTTTATAGCACCATCCTCCGGGCAGGTAGAGCGAAAAAAAAAATGTAGAAATGAAAAAATCAGTAGCCAAAAGACCATACGTATACATTCGGACATAGAAAAAACACGTGCATCTTCGAAGAAAAAAAAAGGAAAACATACAGATGTCTCTATAAATAATCTCGGTGGACACAATGAGAAAGTACATTCCTTTTGTACATTCTCAAGCCCCACCTTTCCGGCTCCCCCATCCTTATTTGTTCGTGAAGCATAGTGAGGGAGTGAGGCTTCACAAGAAGGGATAGGGAACCCAAGCTCAAGTTTGCGGCGCGACGACAGCGCCGCGCCAGCCGCGCCGCGGCTCTGTCGGAAAGCTCTGGAACTTGGCGCGGCCGACTCAGACCCTTTCACGGTAGTGGTAGCGCACGTGTGCACGCGTTCTTCTGTCGGTGCGGATAACTGGGGGGCCGTCAGCTCGGCACGTTGAACCGAGATGCTTGCTGTGCGAAGCTGCGCATTTCCGCGATGGCAGAAGCGATCCCACGGAAGTGGACGCGAGGTCGAAGTATTGCTCCGTCGTGCGCTGCCACAACAGTGCGGACAACACCAAGGCACGCGATTCACGTGTGAAACTGTATCGATTCCCGGGCGTGTCGCACGTGAAATAAAGGCGGCAAGCGTGGATAGCTGACAGCGCTGTCCCGCCTTCTATTTTGGCTGTCTGAGTTCATCGCTTTCGTTCGTTTCGACTACCTGAATCGGTAAGTAACGCGGCGCATGCACGCAGCGACTACAGCAATGATTACTCGCTGTCTTCTCGCATTGTGAAATTTCAGTTGCGCTTGTAGGTGAAACCACTGTGTTTTGATTCCCCGTGTTCGTGAGACCTACCCGTCGTTGTTGAACGTTCACACTCACGTTATACCGTTAGCGTTGCGCGGTTGGTTGAATTCAACTGAAGTCGGCACATTGTCAGAAGTTCGGCGCCTGCAAATCACGTGTAGGGAAGGCTGCTTTATCACGCCGGAACGGACGTCTGTGCATTTTCAGCAAGCTTTGACATCGTTCTGCAGCTTTGCTTTGTTTTTGTCACTTTATTAGGATGATATATTTAAGCCGCTAAATATAACTGGTACTTAATACATGCTTTGCAATTGCAACCTTGAAGTAACTACCTTCTGACTTTGTGCGATTTTCTAGCCGCGTTCGCGCAGCAGGTTTTACACGCCTGTCAAGTCGATATCATAAAAAGAGACTGCAAGCATGACGCGAGAGCCGAAAAAACGAGGCGAGCAGTTCATCTTGCTTCACAGTGGTTAAAGCTCAGCTAGCTGCCTCGCGCCTTAATCGGCGGGTGATTCTCCAGCGGCACGGAGGACTTGACTCTAACCTTCTCAGGAAACAGTGCCATGGCCGTATAATTTCTTTTTTTCGCACGCCGCAAACGTTTGTTCACGAAAGTACACGGCTGCTACTGTAAGCATGCCATATCAAAACAACAATCATATGATTTGTAGTCCACACCGCAGAACATCGATAGCGTGTACGGCTTCATTTCGGAGTGCATGTGTACCATTATTGATCTTTAACATGACAGAATGAGACTTACCTGGAGGTATAGTCCTACGCGGTGTAATCGCGACTTGGGAAATGCATTTCGCTTTGAGTCAGGCGTCGTTGTCGTCGATCGACTGCTCTTCACCATTAACGTGATTGACGAGCCTTTCTCCTTTTATCAAGTTCGCTTTTCGGAAGTGCTTGTCCAGCTGTGAGATCTTTTTGAACCCGCGCTGCAGACGGTACATTTTGAGGCGCCGCGAGAGCTCTGCACGTGCACAGGAGCGAGCGGCAACGCGGTGGAGAGAAGGGAAAACGCGCGCTGCTGACACCCCAGTTTCTATCTTTCTGCCAGAGATGGCGCTGCCTGTCAAGAGCAGCAGCGCCGCTTAGCGTTGCTTGGGAAGCCTATAAGCGCTTAAAAAAGGGTCTATGCACTATAAGCTTCACGAGTTTAATATAAACAAATTATCATTGCGTAATACATGCACACAATGCACGCGATATGCTAAAAAACGCACGTTAGACAAAAACAAGAATTCCAAATATGATATCGTGAAGTATGATGCAATGCCATTAAAACAAAAGCTTTTTTTACTCAATAATAGTTTTAGCGGCGTCACTTCAGTTACGATCACAATCCATGCAATCGACGTGTCACAGCGAGCGCATCATTTCACGGTTTGCAGACAACGATTACCTCGCTCAGCATTTCTCATTGCAAGGCGTTCGTGCATCGAGCGCGATACTTACGCGACGGGCACTTCAAGCTAGCAAATCATTCGGGGCTGGTGGAACTGAATTCCGTTAAGAACTGAATTCCGTTAAGAACTGCGCCAATAGGCACACGTCACATAACGACACACGCACTGGATGACGACCGCAATTATCTCCTATAATGCACCACCACTGCATATTCTCCACACCTGGTTTGTTTACTTTCTCATTGTGTTGCGCTAACGGGTTAGGTTGGTCGCTTTCTTTCTCTCACGCTTCGTCCTCACATACCTCACTCATATAGGCACACAGCACGGCGCATATCACAATAGATCACCAAGATTCCCACGTTGCGAGCTCCAAGTAACACACACGCACTTGTGGCAACGCTAATGCCATGGCTTTTGCGGGCGGTAAATCGTACACAGACGCGCACAATCCGACATCACTTTCACCTCACTGCACACGAATGAACGCGACGACAATCGCCGATGTGGTGACCCTCAGGCGATATGCTTGGTGTATCCGAGCGATGGAGGAACACACGCCGTGTTGCAACTTGACGCTGCCGAAGTGACGGAACGCGCTAAGCGTTGTACTCCGAACTGCTGCCACTTCGGTGCACTACAAACGCGGCACAGTCACAAGCTTCTACTGCATCGGATGACGACCGGCGAGGATGATCCTGGGTACGTGCGGATAACAGTAGGAATTATCTTCTTCTGGAAGAAACAAACACCGCAGGAAATTCGAATTGACGGATCTCAGTCTCGGTGCAGCGGTACCTCGCCTCATGTCGCGAACGGCGCCATGTTGCATTTTTATTGGTTCGTCTTAACCGTTACGTCATGGTAAAGACCGGCCGTAGTTGGACGCGCATAATACAAATGGACAGCGGTACAGTTTACTTTTTATTCTTAGCTTGTCACCGACTATACTCCTAGGACCAGCAGCACCATCTAGGTAACTAACTTGCACCTCAGGACGGTAAATGTGCATGTCTGATGCGGTGTTAGTGTCCAAATCCGCCAGTTGTGCGGTAGCTTTTATATCCTAGGCCAGCTGATGTGGATCTTTGACGAAAAATGAGTAACCGACGCCTGTGCTCATGCATACTACACACCGCGCTTCAGCAGCACGCAGAGGCGTAGCTTGAGCCGCAAACGCGTGTGTCCCGTTGGCCTCTGTCGCGCTCCCCAAGGCACGACATTCGCCCGTCGAAATCGTGTCCTTTCTGCAACGCGTAATTGCAGCAGTTTTTTTAGTCGTGCTCTCGCAATCGAAGCAGTCGGCGGCGGAGAAATCCCGTGGTGCATGTGGAAGCTGCACTACACCGATGAGCCGGCGCACGCTAACACGAAGCGAAAGGCAAAGAACGTAACTGCGTCTAGGGTGCCTCGGCGACGCCAGCGCGGCTAGTGTCCTTCGCTGGTATTGAGACGCTTTAACCATGACCTCGCGCAATCTTGGAGTAAGCGCAATCGCGCGCAATCTCGGGGTAAGCGCTAGTAAGTGTCGATCCTGGCGCATTACTTCATTTCACCTGTCACAGACAGCGGCACCGCCCCGCTCGCTGCGCCTACCTACACCACCACAGGAGCACCGTGCGAGAGAGAAGGTGTGAAAGATATAAGGCGCGTTCGTGGAATGTACAGCATCTGCCGAGGTAGCTTAGTCTTTTTTTTTAGTCGGTTGAGTGTTGGGCGCTTACCGTCGCGGCCGCAAGGTTGGGGGTTCGATTCCCAGTGGCAGATCTTTTTTTTCTTGTTTTTAGGGGCGAAGCTCCTTATAGCGGCACCCGTTCGTCCCTCGTAGCGTAGTATGTAACCAGTCTTACGCTTTGACCTGCAAGGGTGCCGGTGGGGAGATTTTTCCTGTGCGTTGTTGAACAATAAAAAATTCGCAGCGTTAGCTAAAAGCCGACTTCTTCTGTCTCTCATTCCCATTAGCAGCCATTCTTTACCTCCAAGGTAGTGCCTGGTGAGATTTCTCCTGTGCGTGATTAAACAATAAAAATTTTGTCAAAACGCCGTTGATTGATGAAATAAACCAACAAAAGACGCCAGATGTTTTGTAAAAGCAAAACGAACGAACGCCAGATGTTTCTAAAGCAAAACGAAAAGACGCCAGCTGCTTAACGAAAGACGCCAGATGTTTTCTAAGCAATGGTTTTCTAAACAATGAATTCACAGCGTACATGTAAAATTAAAGTGCGCTGCAAGTCGTCATAACTCATCGAACCTTTAGTATAAACGCGCCCGATCTCACGTCGGTGATGATGTACTGGGCAGAATTCACGGAAGATTCACGGTTTACCGATGAACCTCCGCAGCTTCGCCCACTCATCATCATTCACTCCGTGGATATGCTGTGATTTTTTTCTTTCTCAACCGTTGGTGTCCATTTTATCAACGTCATATCCGTAACGGAAGTACTTGATGGACCCCGGAATAAAACACCTTCGTTTTAAAAAGACGCTATACAAGCGTCATGTCGAGGCAACGCCGATTGTTGTTGCAGTGTGAGCTGTCCGCTTTCATCAGAGTGAAATAAACATTGCATATGGACACCTGTGACATCATAGGCCGTAGTAAAACGTTGCTCAACACGCCGACGACCGCTACTTATGCACATAACGGCGCACTACGCTCTTAATCATGTCTTGAGTAAAGTGCTAGATATATCGAGAAAACTAGACTTTTTTTGTCAAGTTTCCGCGCTACAGTACTTTAACCGGTGCCTGATTTAGAGCGTACGGTGTGATGATGTACACAACGGTCCACTGTTAAAGGGAACGTCGGAGCGCGTGGCATCCACTCGGCACCGCCAGCAGCCGGCGTCCGCAGCGAGTTTTGCGCAATCGCGGAGAGCGCTGGGAGCGGTGCTCTTTCATCGCGTGAGCAGCCTACTTCGTGACAATTCGGAATGAAGCAGTACACGGCAGAGGACAACGAAAGAGAACAACGGGTTGTGCTCACTGCGCTTGCGCAAAACTCGTTGCAGCCACCGGACGGTGGTGGCGCCGAGTGGAAGCCATGCGCTCCAATGTTCCCTTCAATAATGGACCGCTGTGTAAGTAGCGGTCTATGCTCTACCGTGAGTGCCGATTTTACGTCGGAGCATGCGCTGGCCCTTTAAACGTCAGTGTGGGCGACGTGCCTGGCAAGCTTTCGATATGCGCGCAATGAATTAACCCATATGCCCAGTGTCCTACATATATGATGCTTCTTTGATGCACTCTAACATCGCTATTTCTTTAGTTCATGACTAGCGCCACCTACAGCACATCAAACAGGCCTAATTCTCGACGTGTGCAAGCCTAGACATTGCTTGCTTTTCATGCTGCCACGTGCCGACCGCTTTCTCTGGGCAAACGCGTGCTTTGTGTGAAAGACATCACGGAGAGGAAGAAGTGCACGTGAAATGCCGAACGCTTTCCTCCGGGCAAACGCATGCTGTGTATGAAACATCATGGAGAGGAAGAAGTGCACGTGAAATGCCGACCGCTTTCTCCAGGCAAACGCGTGCTTTGTTTGAAAGACGTCATGGAGAGGAAGAAGTGCAATGTCGGTGTGCACGTGGAATGTTTCAAGGCTTACCACACCCGCACATAGCACCCTTAATGCCCTGTGTCCTATATGTAAGGACGCTTGAAGAAGTGTTGCGTTTACCTGGCAGTAAATAATAAATTGTTCTTCCTTTTGAGGGTAGAAGTACACTTTTTGTGAAAAAAATATTTGTTTTGTAATTTTTTCTGAGTTGGGCATATATCATTTAATTTGCACAAAGACATCACTCCACCTCGAAACGCCTGGCTGAAAGCAAGAATTCCGGCACAGGCTGCTGCTCGCTGACGGCTTCGCGTGAAATCGATTCCCACAATGCATGGGATTGCCGAAGTTTTCAAGTTTAAGAATTAATTTATCATGTGGGAGAGTATCGAGCCTTCACGGAATCTAGAAAATTTGTTCATTCTTCTCAAGGGTTTGATGCAAGGGAATGAACCACAGCGACGAGCTCTGTGATCTTCTGATGCACCCTTGTGAACACGCGCTGAACAGTAGTTAAAATAGAATGCCTTCTAAAAATACGGCCGATCCCACGCATTGTGGCAATCGATGTTAATGCGAAGCAGCCAGCAAACAGCCGCATACATCTCCTTATTTGTCTTGACGCAAAATATATATCGCATCTTTCTGTCGCATGCATGTGTGCATGTACAATATGGTATATACCATGCTGAGGAAACGTATATTCTGGTACATACAATGCACGACCTGTCATTTATGTTCATCACGCGCTCATGTCGTGCCGTACCAATTCTGGCATATATCCAGTTAACAAAACAGCCGGAAGTGCGCCAAGAGATTATCATGTATATCATGCCATACATGACATGCATGTCATGATTTCCATGTTAGGACCTGTCGTTATGTTCACCATAATGTCACATCGCGGAATACCCATTTTTCTCCATAACGAGTCAGAACGGCTACTGCCGCATTCAAGAACCCTAGGAAGTCAGAAGGGCTTTTGCCGGCTCACTGCAATAAGCTATACCTGTAGATGGCAGGTCCCGACAGTTTCTGTAGCAGCAGAAGCAGGCTAGAGCTACGTGGCGCTTGTTATCGCAACAGATGTGTCTATGCAGTGACCGGAAAACGCCTCTGTCCACGCATTTATTGTCCTTTGGTCCCTCGCAGCATACTGGCCCTCACGCTGCTGTCTTCCCTGGTGGGCGTTGTCCTGGCGGGCAACATTGGCACTGGCGGCGGAGGCTACTCGGGCGGGGAATTCACAGGCGGAGCCTTGGCGGCTACAGAAATGTTGGCTATGGTTTTCTACTGCTGGCGGCTACGGCGGTCGCGGCATCGGCCGCTATCACGCTGGCGGCTACGGCGGCGGTCTCGGAGGCGCCAACACTGCTGCGGGAGGCTCTGCAAAGGCGGCTCATGGAGACGGCTACTTATCCAGAGGCTATAGCGTAGGCGACCACCACGGCGGCTACTCTGCAGCCGGAGCAAATGCACCCTTCGGAAGACACAGCGGAGCTTCAAACTACGCTACAACCGGCGGCAGTATTAAGCGGCTACAACGGTGACGGTACTCTCAGCAGCTACGGCGGAACGCAGGGCGGCTTCCAGAAAACGCGAAGATTGGTAAGCACTCCGGCAACCAGTACGGTGGCGCGTCGCTCTCAGGCGCTGCTGGGCCGAGTCGTGGCTTTAGAGGTACCAGGCTTACAGCAGGTTACGAAGGAGGGATCACTGGTGCCGGACTCGTTGAATCGGTGTACGCTGGTGGATTCACGGGCAACACGGTAACCATACCGGCGAAGGTGATTGTCCTGAAAGTCCCCAATATCTCACAGTGAGGCTGGAGGCTTTCCTCACTCAGCCGGCAGCTATTCGGGTGGAGGATATGGACCATCCAGTACGCACCATCGTCTGCTGATATGCAAGCGTTGGCTCGTCTACTGACGGTAGATCTCACCAAGCATATGGATTGTCGAGCGGTGGTCACCTTAGTGTCAGCGGAGTTGGAGGTGGTGTAGAAAAGCCCAGTTACGGAGGTTTCAATGGAGGTTCAGGAAAACCCTATGCCGGGTAAGGTAGTGTTCGACAATGGACATCATGGTGAGCTTACTGCGAGGAACGTTCATGGAGGATGAAGGATTTACCGGAAGTTACGGAGGTGGGTCCACCGAGAGCCATGGTGGCAGCCACGCTGGAGCTAGGAGCTTTGCAAGATCGGATGTGCACGGGGCCGGTAAAGCTGCCTTTGGTGGCATGCATCACGGCTACGGAGGAAGTGGTTACGGCGCTTCCAAAGGCGGTGGCAGCTACGGTGTTGCAAAGGGTGGTTACTGGTGAAAATTCATTCATTTCTACCTTGAGCTTTATGAGTGAAATGACCCGCCCCCGACTGTGCTTTTAACTACGGAGAATGGGGCTGACGCTCTTGGTCGCATGCATCTCGAGAAATAATGTTCTTTGTAATATTTTTACCGTGTAAGAGTCTATTTCACATACGGAAATAATCCGTGCAGCGCTGTCGCACATGCATCACTATCCCGACTAATGAGAAGTAGAAGTAATGCTGCTGGAACCGACAAGCTGTTAGATAAAAAGGTTGTGTAGCGATTGGCGTAGTTGTAAATCCTGCGCTAAATACAGTTCCACTACTATGAAACCTGAGGACAATTGCCATTCGTAAGCTCCCACTGCGCCATTTACCGAACCGCGGATGAGGTCTATGTTTGAGGTAAACATTTCGGTTTCTCCGGCAAACGAGCAGAATCTGATTAGGGAGATTCGCAAACTCGATGTACGACATGCGCGCTACTTTTGCTCTGCTTTATCGACTTCCTGCTTGCTACGCCAGTTGTGATACATGTCGTCTGCAGCGAGTTCCGTCAGGTTGTTTCCCCTCAAGGTGTAGCGACGAAGGGGCCGTTGAAGCGCCGGTGGGAGGAGCAATCGCGTGCTCGGCGAGGCCCAATCTCGCGCGTCTCGGGTGTCAGCCGCGTGTTTCCGAAGCGTTTTTAGCGAGCTTAAGTTAATTATTACGATCACTTCTCGGTTGTTTCTGTAATTATATTATTTTAGACTTGATCGTTACTTTAACCTGGTTTTGAGCATTGCTAGCCTTGCTTTAGGCCTGTATTCAGCAGCTGATTGTGAGGGTGGTCACGCCGCATGAGATCTACGGACGACAAGCCGGGGCTCTACGGTGCTACGCATTTAAAGGCCGAGCGATATTGCTTGTTGGACGACATCTCGCCACTTCAAGACTGCGTTTTTCCTCGTTCCAGTGGGAAGTGATCTGGTAATCAAAAGTGGTCATCCGTGCAAGTTGTGTGCAAGTGTCTGAGTGCTTAATTTATCTACGAGCGAATAAAAGCGTTCCCACCACGCTTTCGCCTTTTGTGTTTCGCTTGTTCCGTGGCGCGTACGAGAAACTTCATTTGCCTGTATGACCCATGCAGGGGGCTTGTGTGTTCATTAAACCGATGCAAGCATCATGTACAAACTTGTTTCGCAGTTTGACTGCAGCTTAAGCCCAGGACCTAAACTGAAAAACAAATAACGAGGCAACGGGAACAGACAGAATAACAGAGAGCTGAGCTAGGTGGTAAGCATTCATTCTAAAAAGACAGGTCGTGCAAACACGGACCCAAGAAAGAAGGCAGGACTTCACATAAAAGCACCACTTTAGAAGGCAGGACACCACAAGCGCCCTGACTGACTTCTTTCTTGTGTCCCGACTTGTTTCCTGAGTTCTTTGTTGTGTCCTTGTTTGCACTCCCTGTCTTTTTAGAAGGAAACAGACAGCTCACAAGGAAACGCCGCATGTCGTCTATCGCCAGTAAACACTTATTAAAATGTACTTTGACACATCACAGATAAAACATCTTATTGCAAAGATGAGTGAACGAAATAACGCTATTAACTGTAGTACTGTAATACAAAAACTACAAAAACGTTGATAAATAGTGGCTTAATTCGTCATATATCTTTTTTGCATCTCAGTTTCAGACAGAATACGGAAATTGTCAGTGCTTAATTCCCACGAATTTACTTCATTTATAAAGAAACAAAGTGTTCCATGCTTAAAATCTGCATGAGGACATGGCGCATAATGATTCTCTGTATGCCTAGCAATGCGACTGGCAGGATTCGGTTGCAAATCGGCCGAAATACGCAAGAGTGTACTGCCAGCGTGTACTTTAATTAAAAAAAATTACACCATCTCCCGCTAAAGGGGACTATGAGCGATGCGAATCAGCGTTTTGGCATGTCCAGCTCGCATTTCATCCGCAGCAGTTTCCCGCCGACGTTGCCGTTTGCGCTGGTCTTCCCTAGCCCGAAGCTCGGGGTCCGCTTGCCGACGTTTACGTTGCGCTTCGGCGCGTCGAGTCTTCCGCTGCTCCGCGATCTCGGCAGGCGTTAAGGTATTGTGGCAGCGCCGACGTTGACGTTGGAACTCATGACACCGGAGCGGTGACTGAGCGTGTGTACGCCCTAACGCGAGTCTTTTATTCTAAATGGAGAGGGGGATGGGATAGGGGGAGTGGGAGTGGAGAGGGTTTGCGCATGCGCAGTAAGGGTGGTCCCGCCACACACCACATAAAAGAGAACACAAACGCCGACTGTGAACCGAAAGGTCGAACTGTGAGGGATGTTATCCGCGTACGCTAATGAATGGCGTCGTCGCATGGCATCGTCACGGCGATATTCCGTTTAATGACCTATTATCTCAATTAATTACTGATATATATATATTTGGCAGTTCGCCCTGGGAAGACGCGACCACCCACTGAAAAGAAGTTCTTAATGGCCTTGTGCAACCTTGCTCCAATAAAGTTGTTTCTGCCAAACTACAGCAGTGCGATATTGGTGTAAATCTAGTGCTGCGTTATATGAAACAACTCAACACCAGTCATTTGCCAGCTCTTCGCACTGCCAGCTATTCGTACTCGTAAGACCAACTGTAACGCCGGATCTATTGCTGCTTTCTTCCCTTAGTCTGTGGTATATGGAATGCGTAAGGGAGAACCTACGACTATCCATGACACTGAAAGAATGAGCGCTAAAAATGAGGAGCACAAAAAGGAGAACAGACAAAGGACTGGCGCTTCCTGTTATCAGATCACAACGGCCAGTGGGGTAATGGTCCGCCGCCGCCGCCCGTAAGCCACGGCCGCTGATAAAAAGCACACGGGTACGGCCTGCCGCGTGCTCCGAAACCGGCGTGACGGGCCTAGTTTCCCGGACCACCGCCGCGGCGCCACCAGGGGGACGGGTTTCGCGGACGCCCGCGGGATCACGTGCGCGGCGCGCTTGCGGCAGTTATGCTTGAGCGCGTGCGTCTTCATGCGACGCCCGAAATCTCCTAAAAGTCCATCTAGCGTGTACACATCAGTTAATTACCGATATTTCTTGCACATTCTTGCAGCGCTTGGGAATTTTTGTTCTTGCCTTGCCCAAGATGCAACTTCGCGCACCGATCACTTTTTGCGGAAGTAATCGCGTGGGCATATTTTTTTGGTGTTCTTGAAGACCACAACTAACCAACCTGGAGGCGCTGCACCTTTCCTAATGCATCGAAATTATTTATTTTGGCTCTGAGTATGCTGCTTCAGATTTAAACATTTCATTTCGAAAAAGTGATCTCAGAAACTGCAGCGGCCACTGTTTATTTGACACAAAATAAGATAAACTTCTTCCTTCTTCCAAACATGTTTATAGTACACATACGATACGGCATCGCATGCAGCTGCCATGAAATAATGCTTATCATAATTATTGTGTGACCATCTCATAGAAGGAGATTCGAATCACTTTGAAATTTCAGTGACTACATCTTCATACTGACAATTGGGCGAGCTGTTACAGATTATTAATATGAAAACGGTCAGACGGAAAGAGTGATGAAAAGTCTGAAAAACACACGAACACAACTGCTTGCATTCCTGCGGTTTTCAGTATTTCTGTCTCTTCCCGTTACGCCGTTTTCATGATCGCGTAACGAATTCAACAGTAAACATAAAATCTGGACAAAATGTGAGAAGTTAGTTTACTTATTATGAATTCAGGGTTCATCCCTGCTAGCTGCAAACGAGGGCTTGTTGCAAACACCACCTTCCCGTCTTCTCTTATCTCTCGTTTTTTTCTAGTTCCCACCTTTCAGCCCGCGGCACCTTTGCCATCGGTTCCGGTTTTTCCGAACGCTGTCGCGTTGCGGTGGCGTGCGTTGCCCCGCAATGCCATGTGGTACTGATGTTGGTTGCCATGAAAAGCACGTGTATTCCTTTTATTCAGAGAGTTGGGTTGTCTGTGGTCATTAGCGGTACGGGGCACGGACTCAAACTTACCTCAGCAAAACATGCGGAGACAAAAAAGTGCAGAAAAGCGGCTGGTGGGCGACGACAAGATTTCATTTCGAACAAATATACGCGGCAGCCAACACCACATTGCGAGCGACTCACAGGGACAAAGTTAGGTGGGTCGCTTTTGACAGCTATACGGTAAACAAAAAAAAAGTGGGGGAGGGGGGGGGGTAAACGCTTCCTTATACTCGTCTCTGTTTTCTTCTTATTTTTAATTATTGTTTTGTTATGCCTCCAGCTTGTGAGCCCAAATTTTGGCTTCCCTGTCTACTTCCAGTCTGTGCAGGCCATAAAACCTTTCGTTTTGGTCCTTTGATGTTAACCGCTCTACAGGCACTGGCGAATCTTCGTTGCACGCCAACGTGATTGTCTTCTGGCAGTCTCCGTCATGGGCCTCCAGTGATCGGCCTTATATATACGTCAATTTGATGACATTGCCCTGCTAAGAACTGTCAAGAAATTTGCAAGCCACTTCTAATGAATTATATTTCCACAGCCTTTTCAACAAAGTTACGATGAATGCGTCACTATATTTGTAGAATTCGCTAGTATCAAGCATCCGAACTGAATTACTTCTCGGCACAGTATCATGTATCAGACATCACGAAAAAGATTCAACGTATATTTTTACAATGCACTTCCTGTGTATAAAGAACATGAACGTGTATTGTCGATGTTTCAAATAAATACTTGTCAAGTATTTTCAGAAACGTGCTGAATAAATGTCATGGAAATCAATATGCTAAAATAACAAACGATCATTCATTACACGCACATCAATATAACAACCACTTTTCACACATTCAGCGCCATATGTTGCTACGCGCATTGTGGAATGTTCTTTCAGACACACAAGCAAAAAGTTGGTCCTGAAAAAAAAAAATGCCAGGAGCTCGGCACGTACCGGAAATTTAAGTGGGCTATTTAACCAGATTACGCGAACGGACTCAACTGAATGCATGATATGCCATGAAGCGATAGGTGAGATAGAAAAAACCGCTTAGAACAGCTGAGTGAGATTGCTGTTGTGACCACCACCAACTAATTTGCTGCTGGCTGCTGCCCCAACGGAGCCGCCGGCACCCGTTTCCTTTCCCGCCCCGTCGCGCCGCAGCGCCGCAACTGCAACTAGGGCCGACACGCGCTTTCCCATAGAAAGCCGCCGACGCGGCAGGCCGTACCGTGCGCTTTTTCATCCAGCGGCCGTGCGTAAGCACAGTTATGTTTTTCTTTTGTTCGTTTTCTCCTTGATGTGGATTGAAGTCCCGTCAAGGAGATGATCGACGTCGATGAAGCAGGAGGCAGGTTGGAGGTAATAAAAACTTGAAGGTATATTGCAGCGAAATATTTACAGTCATATGTACATTTGCCGAAGCACACTGATGATAACATAGACATCAACAGCATCTTACTCTTCTACTTAACTTTTCTTAAGTTAGAGCCTAGAACACTGTTACTACATACGAAGAACCGAGTCTCACTGTTCGACCACCAAGTGGTTACGGCCCAGACGAAAGTTGCATCGTACGGAGTCTTACTGATCTATCAGTTAAGTGATTACAGCCTAGACTGAAGGGAAACGAATTCCGTCCAGTCTTAAGTACCTTGCGGTAACAAAGAAAAGGGGAGGTGGCCACTGGTGGTCCGCCTCGACATTCCCTTATCCAATCCGTTCATTCTCAGATTAAGCCACTCCCTACCGGGCTGTCCTTAATCTCGACAGCAGTGTCTTTACAGCGCAGACAGGCGTTTTGGCACTCTTTCCCATCATGGCTCTCCCTCTCCTTCCCACGCTCTCAGGGATTCTCACGGTCGAAATACATCTGTATTTAGCCCTGGTGCATTCACGCCATTTTCCCATACACATCGAGTTGAACTCGCGGAGGCCAGTCGTTAAACCGTTCCGGGAAAGAAAAGGCGTCTGCGTGACCCTGCCTCCCACGCATTCGACCTTGCATTGTTGCAAAAGCACATCTTGGTCCGTGTTGGGGTCACGCATACTGTCGCCTCGAGCGACTGCTTAGAGCGGGGGATGTCCTCCTCATTTTCCCACACATTCAGGCCGCCGACCTCTGAGAACGGTCGCCTGACCGCAACCCATGCTGGCCATCGGGGCAGACAAGCTTGCTCAAAGGAAGCCGTTTGCTTTCTCTTGATAATTGCCCAGCGAAAAGACCAGGCAGGGGGAGAGCCGAGAAAGAAGCTTTGTACGACGTACCGTGCCGCGCCGTCCTGTCTGCAGGATCGACTTATGAGCGGCAAACATAACACGTCCCCCCTAAAGAGTACGCTGGGCTGTTCTACGCTCAGTGGTACGATAAATCACTGCCGCGATTAGGTCACTGGACTTTCTAACCATACAACAGTCTACACAAACATCAAACACAATTGCGAGACAACACGACAGGAGAATACAAGAAACGTAAACAAGTACATGCTAAACAATCAAGCACACCATTGCTGCTTCAAGCAGTATGATCACTAGTGTCTGTTTCTTGAATTCACAATCACACAGTCCACAATATACAGCAGCAAGTGGGCAGGAACATTCACGTCCCCCCCAGTTGGCATGGCACTGTTATTCTGATGGCTTCCATAAACTATTCTGGAGCCTTGATAATGCATCCGCATTACCGTTACATACGCCCTTCCGATGTTGTACCGACACATGATATCGCTGCAACGCCAGCGCCCATCTTGTCAATTTCGCCCCGTGCGGAGTCGAAGTTGTAAGGTACGACAGCGGATTGTGGTCGGAAACGACGTTTACTATGGCACCGAAAAGCCAGTAGTCAAACTTCTTTAAGGCCCATATTATTGCGAACGCTTCCCTCTCAATAGTCGACCAGCGCATCTGGGTCGGTGAGAAGCGGTGACTTGCAAAGGCGATAGGCTTCTCTTGCCCCTCGGCTGACATTTGCGCCAAACATGCTCCCGCCGCCGTAGCTGATGCGTCTGTGAAAAGCCAGTAGGCACTGAGATGGCTCTGGAGTGTTAAGCGCCACGGCCTCGCACAAAGATCGTTTGAGAATCTCAAATGCCGCCTGGGCTTCCTCCGGCCAGGGTATCTTATTAGGTACCGCTTTCTTTGTTAACAGCGTGAGCGGGCTCGTCACCTCTGCGTATCCTCGGACGTACTCGCGATAGTAGCCACAAAGTCCTAACAGGCTGCGTAGTTCCTTTTTGGTGCGCGGTGGTACCAGGTTCTTAATCGCTGCTATTTTTTCAGGGTCTGGTGCATGTGTCCCTGAACCGACAATATGCCCCAGGTAATGTATGTGGGATTGCGCAACCTGACACTTCTCCGGACTGGCTTTCAGTCCCCGCCTTATCTAAGACCTTAAGAATAATGTCGAGATGCTTTAGGTGCTCCTCCCAAGTACTAGAAAAAATAGCAATATCATCAAGGTATGCCGTGGCATACATTTGATGTTGCGCCAAGAGTTTATTCACCATTCTTTGAAAGGTTGCCGCGGAATTTTTTAGCCCGAAAGGCATCACTTTCCATGCGTACTGACCCTCGTGCGTTACAAACGCGGTGAATTTCTGACTCTTCTCTTCCATCGGTACCTGCCAGTACCCGCGCCTAAGGTCCACTACCGTGATGAACTGCGCTCTACCTACTCGGAAAATCAATTCCTGAGGATTCATCATAGGGAACGCATCCACTTTGGTGACAGCATTTAACGCCCTATAGTCCACACACATGCGGATAGTCCCATCTTTCTTTCCGACGCATACTACCGGGTGTGCGAACTCACTCTCCGTGGGGTAGATCAACTTCGAAGTCAAAGTTCGTCAACTTGCCGGCTGACTTCCTTCTTTAATAGTTCCGGCACCCGATAAGGAAACACCTTTTTTGGCTGGTGGCCCGGTTCTATTTCTATCTTATGTTCGTCTACCTTCGCTATACCCGGGGTGCCGTCAAAGAGTGTGCAATGTCTTTGGAACACCGCCTGTACTTCCGCCTGTGCGTCAGCATCAAGGTGAGCAACCTTCTCGCTCGTTAGCACTAGCTCTTCCCGCTTTATAGTGGTTGGTTGTGGAGCATATTCCACCATTTGCTCATCCTCCCCGGAAACGTCTTTTTCCTCCAAGGTAAGAATTGCAGGCCACTACTTTTGGTTTCTCTACTGCTTGTTCTGCCTCATGAGCAGGCTCGGCCGGTGCTCGACAGGGTGCCAGAGGGCTGCTGGCCTTCAACAAAAGTTTCCAATCTTCCTCGGTCAACAAACAATCTGTGCCCTCGACGAGCTCATCAGTTAACGCGCAGAGTAGGTCGACGCTCTGAGGCTTGCGTCACCACTCGCGGGCTATTTAATTTGACCGGCAACGTAGCTAGCCTTGCCTCGATCGTTTTACCAAAAGCAGACACCAATCTCACCTTGCCACACGACTCTATTAGACTACGCGGAAGCAGACTCTCCCGAATGACGGTTATCTCACTCCCCGTATCCAAAATCGCATCTGCGGCTATACCTGCACATGATACAGGAATTAACTGCAGTTTATTTGTGCCTTCACCCTCGTGTTTCAGAGACTTCACCTTTGCGCTAAGTACTCCATCAGGTATTTCAATTTCCGACTCGTCGGCTAATATAACCTTTTGTACTTTCCGCTTTGGCTCGATAGCCTTCTTGGTGTTGCTCTCCTTATCACTAGCCTTCGGGCACTCTTTAGCGAAATGGCCTGAGCCGTGACATAAGTGGCATTTCAAAGCCCCTTTCTCAACTCGTGTCGCCGGCTTTTGCCCCATTTCTACAATTGGTTGCTTTGAAGCACGCCCTTTCCCTTTCGCTTGCTTCGAAAGTTTGGAGCACTTTAGCGATCTCAGTTGGCCTAAGCCATCCCTCGCCTTCCCTTAATCTCACATACTCAAGACCCTCCGTACTGAGTCCCGATTTTATACGGTCAGCAACCATGAGTTCGGCCATCACTTCTACCGTGTCGGCCTCTCTCACTTGAAGGTAGTATGAGAAATAAGTTTTCACGCGGGACGCGAACTGCGCCCACGTCTCTTCCTTCCGCTTTACTGCTCGTTCAAACCTCTGCAGATACTCTGCCGGAGAAAGCTTCAGTTCCGTCAGTACTGCTGCTTTAACTGACTCGTAATCTGCACTCTCTTCAGGGTTGAGGTTACGCAGTAGGTAACGAACTCGTTCGGTTAGTGCTGGCATAACCAAATGCACGCGACTCTCATACGGTACTCGGATAAGTAGCAAAAAGTTCTTCTACTTCCTCAAACCATAATGGTACATCCGCGTCACTCGGCAGGCGAAACCCTTTCAGCACTTTTGCACATTGCTGGACAGAATCGAAACACCGCCGCCTCTGATCACCCGTCTCCGACCCAGAGTTGGACAACGTGCCATTGAGACGTTCCGCGTTCATTCTAGTTTGCAATAGCTTTTCGTACTCAATCTGGAGATTGAGCTTTTGGATTTCAAGTTCGAGCGTTCTCGTTTCACTTGAATTCGGCAAAACCTGAGATGCCTGCTGCATCGATTCTTGCCTCTGAGTAGGCACTCTCGCCTCAGCTGATTTATCAGAATTTAGACTACCATTATTTGATGGCTCTCGATTCCGATCCATATCCGCCACACTCGCACCTTCATCTCCATTAAACTCCATTGTTTCAGCACCTCCGCGTGTTCTCACCATGTGCTCTACACACAAACTGCCATGCCAACTGAGAAAGACGCAAGAAATCCTGCTCACCCTTTGCTGAATGCTCCGTCGTTCCTGGATCTCCTCCACGGCGCCGGAGTTGACTGCTGTGGGATCGTCTCGACGTTGCCGCTGGTGGCTGTTGGATGCCTTGCTCCTCGGTCTTCTCAGGGCTGGTCCAGTGTATGGTGCTGTAGAGCTCGCCGATCCCTGTCAGACTGCGCCAGTTATGTTTTTCTTTTGTTCGTTTTCTCCTTGATGTGGATTGAAGTCCCGTCAAGGAGATGATCGACGTCGATGAAGCAGGAGGCAGGTTGGAGGTAATAAAACTTGAAGGTATATTGCAGCGAAATATTTACAGTCATATGTACATCTTGCCGAAGCACACTGATGATAACATAGACATCAACAGCATCTTACTCTTCTACTTAACTTTTCTTAAGTTAGAGCCTAGAACACTGTTACTACATACGAAGAACCGAGTCTCACTGTTCGACCACCAAGTGGTTACGGCCCAGACGAAAGTTGCATCGTACGGAGTCTTACTGATCTATCAGTTAAGTGATTACAGCCTAGACTGAAGGGAAACGAATTCCGTCCCAGTCTTAAGTACCTTGCGGTAACAAAGAAAAGGGGAGGTGGCCACTGGTGGTCCGCCTCGACATTCCCTTATCCAATCCGTTCATTCTCAGATTAAGCCACTCCCTACCGGGCTGTCCTTAATCTCGACAGCAGTGTCTTTACAGCGCAGACAGGCGTTTTGGCACTCTTTCCCATCATGGCTCTCCCTCTCCTTCCCACGCTCTCAGGGATTCTCACGGTCGAAATACATCTGTATTTTAGCCCTGGTGCATTCACGCCATTTTCCCATACACATCGAGTTGAACTCGCGGAGCCAGTCGTTAAACCGTTCCGGGAAAGAAAAGGCGTCTGCGTGACCCTGCCTCCCACGCATTCGACCTTGCATTGTTGCAAAAGCACATCTTGGTCCGTGTTGGGGTCACGCATACTGTCGCCTCGAGCGACTGCTTAGAGCGGGGGATGTCCTCCTCATTTTCCCACACATTCAGGCCGCCGACCTCTGAGAACGGTCGCCTGACCGCAACCCATGCTGGCCATCGGGGCAGACAAGCTTGCTCAAAGGAAGCCGTTTGCTTTCTCTTGATAATTGCCCAGCGAAAAGACCAGGCAGGGGGAGAGCCGAGAAAGAAGCTTTGTACGACGTACCGTGCCGCGCCGTCCTGTCTGCAGGATCGACTTATGAGCGGCAAACATAACAAGCACTATCGCACGGAATAAGAAAATTAAACGAGAATAAAATTTCTAGGCATCAACCTCGGCGACAGATACCACCGGTGGTGCGTGTTATTCTTTGCTTCCACCCACCACCTACCTAACCATTGGTAAGCAGCCACTCTGCGCTCTCGGCCACGGCTCCAGTGACAGTGATGGTGTTTGGTGCCCTTATATATATATTACAGCGAAAACTCTAATGAGAAGACAACAGGAGCCGATTCTGGCGCCGTAGTTGTCCGCTGCCGCCGCCGTTACGCGTACCAGCTCTCGCACGAAATAAGAAAAACTGAAGATAGAAACAAATTCTAGGAACGGATGGGATTAGAAGCAGCGCCCCGCTGCATGGCAGTCAAGTATTCTACCTCAGGGCCACGCTGGTGCTTGAAACTTCTCGCAAAGATGCCCTATACAGGTCTCATGTCGGGCAAGCAATCGTGTTAACATATGTGATCTAGCGTCGTAGAAGAGTAAAATAACAACTAGGCGCCACACAATGTGGATTGCACACGTGTGACCGGGTCGTTCATCGCTTCCAACCCATTACAAAAGGTTCAGCCATAATTCTTCATCGTAATCAGCCACAGCACAACAAAGTGCACATAATGGCTTTCAGAAGGGTAGCGGGTACCTCGCTTATCCGCAGAATGACGAATAATTGCATTATAGGTGCTTCTCTACTTCATGAAAGTTACGATTATTTATGGCGTAGTGGGTACCTTGCTGTGTGCCTGTATTAGTTGTACGGGGTCTAGAAAGGCCGCTCTTCCAGCTTTCGCTGTGACTGTGCTGCGTGTTCCGCACATACCTGGCGATTTTTGTGCTCGTCAATTTTTAGCGCCTATTCTTTCAGTGTTCATGAATAGCGAACTAGCCCAACAGTCTGTTCTGCTACGACTATCCTCCTGTTCTTGAAAAAGGTTCTCAGCTGTCCAAGTTGCCTTACGTACAATATCGCGAAACAGCGCAAAGCCCCTGTCCTTTCGCTGTACCGTCGCTTGCACTCGCCATAATGTTCTTGTTTCTTGCTGCGACCACATTTGCAGCTGATTTAATCTCTCACAGTCAGCTAAAACGTATAGCGCCTAGTGTCACGGTATTGAGAATCAAGTTGGCAGGATAATCTCAAAGGAAATTATTGATTAGCGGGGGAAACTAATCAATAACTAACCGCCTCTTGAAGTCTCTTCTCCATATCGGCCTCGCTTGCGTCTTTCGTGGTGGAAATCGTAATGTCGTCTGCACAAACTGTATGAATGATACCTTCAATTCGCTCCAATGTTTCTGATAATCCGATCATGACGAGGTTGAAGGGCATAGGCGACACGATGGTTCCTTGTGGTGTGCCCACGCTGCCAATATCTACCTAGATGCTCTCCTGCTCGTCGAGTCTGATCCTTGGTTTTCTTCCTGTAAGAAAATTTCTCATCCAATTGCAAGTTCGTTTGCCCAGGCCGAATTGCGAAATTCTTTCGAGGACGGCGGCGTGCTCGAACATGTCGAAGGCCTTCTTTAGATCAGTCCAAGTGTTGCCCTCAAGCCTCGTCCAGTGGTGTCTATGACTTGCTCCTTGAGTTGTATCATATCCTGTGTAGAGAGCCCTCTTCTGAAGCCGATCGTGTTGCTGCGGTATACGTTGTTAGACTCCAGGTAGCCGTTAACTTTATTCAGGCAAATATGCTCCATCACTTTACCGACGCAGGAAGTGAGGTAGAGGTGCCGCATGTTCTGGAACTCTAGGGGTTTACCCGGCTCAGGGATGAGGATCACGTCAGACATCTTCCATTTGTCGGGTATACCCATGTTCCGCCAGCACTGGTTGATGTAGTCTGTCAAGCGGCTCGTTGCCTGGTCGTCCACATTCAGGAGCATCTTGCTGGTCACTTTGTCCGGAGCTGACTTGGTTTTGATAGTGTACAGGACTGCCATAATTTCTTGCGGGGAGAAGTCTCTGTCAATATCCTCTTTGGGAGACCGAGTAGTCCCGGTGTTCGACTGCTGGGGATCTGTCGAGGTGCAGCTTGACGATTTGGTCAACCATCTCACGGATGTTGGTCATTTCCGCTTTCGCCGCTGTTTCGGTGACCGACGGGTCAAGCAGCTGCTTGACGATTTTCCACTTCTTGCCCGTGTTGATGTTCCCGTCCATAGCGTCGCACACCTCTTCCCATTCTTGTTTGCATAGCTGGGCACAGTGTGTTTCGATGTGCTTATTTAGTTCCGCAATTTTTCGCCGTAGATTTTTCTTGTGTTTTGCCTGTCTGGGTGGATTTTTTTGGTTTCTAGAAGGTTTGCGAGTCTCCTGTCCATCCGCGGTGAGTGGCCACCACTGTCATCGTCGTCCTCTTCTCGTCGAGCACACCAGTCGTCCCACTTTATCTCGATCGTGGCCTTTTCTATGCCTCGAAGCGGGTCCCTGCTCCATTCTTCTATGTTTCTGATGGGCCCTGTCTTTTTGCGTCTCTGCTTTTGCGGAATGTGTCCCTCTCTACTAGCCTGATTTTGTGTTTCCGATTTGTAGCGGGAGGCTCTCCTAGGGCGATGTTGAGGATCCTGTAATCGCTCCCCAGGTCCCCAAAGGTGTTCGCCCAGGTGATTCTCCCGGCGTTTCTACACAGCGTTAAGTCCGGTGTGGTGTTCCTATGGGGGCTCGCACCGATTCTGGAGTGCGAGGCCGGCTCAGTGAGAAGGGTTAGGACGGCCTTTCCATAAGGTCTGCCAGGTATTCTCCCTTCTTTGACGAGTGCCCATATCCCCATTGCGTGTGCGGAGCGTTATTGCCACCTCCGATGACGAGCCTGCTGTCGCCCACGATGGTCATCGTTTCGTTAATCAATTCTTCGAAATCATGTGTTAAGCCCTTTTTCGACAGGCTGCTGTATACGTTCAGGACGAAAGTGCTGCTCTCCCTCTCGCTGCGTGGCACGATTTCTGTGACGATGTGGCTAATGTCTGGGATTTTTTTTATAATACGCGGAATCGCGACCAGTCCTTTCTTGACCAATGTGGTCACGACAATGTCCCTCCCCGTTCCTTTTGTGCGTTGTTTGTGCACGGCGTACCCGGAAATTTTGGCGTAGTCAAATGTCTCCTGGAGAATTATCATGTTGGGCTTTTTTCCCTCTGTGGTCGGTTCAATGTGCTGCGCCATCGTTGCTTTTTTTGTTTGAGAAGCTGTGACACTTCCAATGCCAGAAGAAGAGTCTTCCCATTTCGGTGCTCGCCATCTCTACGAGATCCTCTTCTCCAGCTCTTCGAGCCAATTGTCGTGCTTTAGGGATCACGCCTTCCTTCTGGCCTCGCTGTCGCCAACTCGCACCACCAGCATCTCGAACATTTTCTCCATTTTGTCAGAGAACTTGTTTATCATATCCTTGAGGACGTCTGTTTTCTTTGTGCTAGGGCGATGCCTTTTGACCTCCTGTTTTGAACCGTCCTGTTCATTGGTCTTGGTCACCGGGATTTTTCATTGGCGCCCGGTTCTTCTGGTACCTCTTCTACCATTTCCACCTCTTCCTCTATGGTTTTGGTCGATGGGGTGGAGACGGCAGGGACGGCGTTAGATGAAGTTGACGACTGTGCCTGCATTTTTGTGAGTTTTTCATTAGGTGTTTTCTGTAGTCCGTCTATTTCTCTCTTTTTTTGGCTGATTCAGTGTGCTGCTTTTGCTTTGCTTTTTCGAGCTCTTGCGTGAGTAGCTTGTTTTCTGCTCTATATTGCTGCACGCGTTCCTTTATATCTTGGTAATTGCCCCTACTGTTACTGGTGTTGCCGGACCCTCCCGACTCGCGATCATCCACTCTGTCTGACCAGCCCACCTTGTCTGGTGTCTTCTGTTTTTCTTGCTTCTTCACCTTCGCTTCGGGCTTCCTCCCAGGGGCGTAGCTAAGGGGGTGTTCAACCCCCCCCCCCTTCCCCCCGAAAAAAAATTCCGGCTATACCACCTCCCCTCCTATGCGGATTGCGATGCGCGCCCGTTGCTGGCTCTGCTTCTGGACCTTAACCTCGAGATTGATCATCCCCACACTCCCAGCCCGGACTTGAATCTGGACCTTGATCTGGGTGTGGGGGGTGGTTGTTTGTTGCTACTTCCCTAGGTGTCCTAGTCTTGTGAGCCGGCTACCCGCTCGAGTTCTTTCTCGTTTCTTCTCGCTGTCCCCCGTCTTTGTTTTACCATGTACGGCGTCTTAAATTTAGCCCATGTTACGTTTGGCCCTGGAATTATTCGTGGCCGGCGCCATTGTGCGTGCAGTATCTGCCGGAATGCTGCCTCCGCCCCATATCGGTGCTTAGACGGAGGCACGGAAGACCGCATCTTCCTGGAGGGGTCTTATGTCAAGCGGGCTGGGCATGTCGCCGTGGATGGATTCCCAGCAAAACGACAGGGAATTCGGGGACCGCGTTTTGGCTCTGTGTTTGCAGCGTGAGATGGCACCTCTGGATGGGTTCTCACCCAATGACTGCATTCTTTTACCCGTGCGCAGGTATGAAAGTTTTGACGTGCTCAAATAAGCTGTCTCCATCCTCCCCGAGGTCAACGACACCTCCCCTTTCCCCTTTCGGACTTCCTCGTCTCTAACGTTCAGGATTGGAGTCGCGGGGCGTGGCGCGTGAATTGTGTGGCGCTCTGGTGTACCCCAATTGTCTTTTCGACCTACTAATGCATTGTGTGAACCATTGCATCCTTTCTGGAGGCCGAACGCCGGGACGTCAAGTCAGCGGATTTGTGGGAGCTTCTGACACCAGATTTTCGAGCGTCTCAGTGTTGACAAACTCGGGGCTTTAAATGTTCAAGACTTTTGGAGTTCAGTTCAGTCGAGTGAGTTGATTCACTCGTATTCTCTCGCACTTGTAACCATGCAAACAAACCTACATTCCTTCTTGAAAGTACGCGCCTCCTCACTGTGAAGACTTCAGCTTCAGACTGCAGCGGGAGCCAGCTACCTTACGAGACCCGCCGAACCCCGCTCCTTACACCCTGCAAGTCAGGCCTACCGTGGGGTGCGCCTCTCGCAGAGCTTGCAGTTGTGTGTGCATTCATGGTCTTTGGCAGGGTTTTTGGCGCCGCAATCCGGGCACAGCTTGTCGTCCGGTCTTGGTCGCACCGGGTCTGTGCTCGAGCCTGCCGCACTCTTTAGAAAAGTCTGTTTCCGGTAGAGAGAAACTCTCATCATAGTGCTGTTGAAGTACGCCCACATGGGGACCCTGTTGCTCTCGTACAGTAGTACTACTGTGGTCGTGCTGCCTAGTCTCTTGACCTACGCCAGGGAAGGGTTCCACGCGCTCACCAGTGGTGCACGAGCTAGTATGCGTAGTTCAGGGGAATGTTGCGAATTATCCCTTTGGCCATCTCTTCCGGTGCCGAGACAAACGCGTTGGTATCGTACTTCTTCCCGTTCATAGTTAATTCCTTGATTTTGACGAATTTCGTCGCCGTCTTCTCGTCCGGTGTGCTTATCAGCAGGACATTTTGCATGGGGTTAGGGCAGATCGTGACGATTTCGGTGCTGCTCACTCCTCTTTCATGGCGTATCGCTTCGTCGAGGCTGGCTCTGCACGGGTTTGCGATGTTCAGCCCGTCTGCTAATCTGATAATTATCATGATGTCGTCTCTAGGTAGCCTGGGCATCTTGCTTGCTTGTAAAATCTTGATCACTACTTCTTGCGCAAAATCTCGCGAAATCGCGGAGCACAGTTGTGGCAGGAGTTAATATGAGCAAGATGTGCTCCTTTTTCGACATTGTTAGTTATTTTTTGAGCATGCTCGCTAAGTCGCTCGTTTATGCAGCGCCCAGTTTGCCCGACGTAGGTCTTGCCACAAACCAGAGGTATGGCATATACCACAGTGGTGCTGCATGGGAGATAGCAGACACCGTGTTTAATTTGGCACCTATGTTTGCTACCACCGCATGTGCGGGAGCACAGCTTAGAGAGCTTGTTGGGCGCAGAGAAAACCAACGTTACTAGAACATATGGGGACATCGTGCCTGTTAGCAACTTTCTTGGGTTGATGTGTGACCTCATGGAGATAAGGCATCACAACAGGCCTAAACGGTTCACGTTCACAGGTCGCCCTCTTACTGGCTTTTGTTTTCTGAAACAGGGCTTCGGCAACAGCTGTGAGCAGCGACATAGGGTAACCTGCAGCCAAAAGCCGGCGTACCTGATTATCAAAGCTCTCCTGCATTTTATGCTCACAAGACTTTTTGATAGCCGATTCCATGCAGAAAACAAAAGCCAGTAAGAGGGCGACCTGTGAACGTGAACCATTCAGGCCTGTTGTGGTGCCTTATCTCTATAAAGTCACACATCAACTCAAGAAAGTTGCTAACAGGCACGATGTCCCCATGGTTTTCTCTGCGCCCAACAAGCTCTCTAAGCTGTGCTCCCGCACATGCGGGGGTAGCAAACATGGGTGCCAAATTAAACACGGTGTCTGCTATCTCCCATGCAGCACCAGTGTGGTATATGTCATACCTCTGGTTTGTGGCAAGACCTACGTCGGGCAAACTGGGCGCTGCATAAACGAGCGACTTAGGGAGCATGCTCAAAAAGTAACTAACAATGTCCACAAAGGAGCACATCTTGTTGCTCATATTAACTCCTGCCACAACTGTGCTCCGCGATTTCGCGAGACGTTGACTCTCGGCAGAAGTAATAATGAACATGCGCGGCTTGCATTGGAAGCGTATCACATCAGGAAAAGCGGAGCTGATTGTATCAGTGACACCTCTATTTCTTTGTACTCATCAGAATATGAATTTATGCGTGCGCATTTTGGTTAGACATCTGTGTTTTTACGGTTGCAACACGACGCTACGCGTGCGCATGCAAGGGTTGTGGGTGTGGCGTATCTTGTTTATATATCTATGTTGTTATGTATGCAATACGAAGCTACGCGTGCGCATGCAATGATTGTGGTTGTGGCATATATATGCGATGCTGTGAGAAGAATAAAGCAGTTGTTAGTAAGCGCCAGTCCTTGGGTGCTATGCAGGATGGCCCGAGCTTCTCGGGCACACGAGTTTGCTCCGAGCTTGCATTACGGTGGTCATGACAGGAAGACAGTGAGGAGCACGCGATAGCAGCGTTGATAAAAACGGCTACAAGAACGAGCATGGCGTCACAAGCGCATATGCGGCATTTGCGGCGGTTTTCAAAGGAACACCGCGTGCGAGCGCGTCAGCGCCGCCACGCAGTCAACGTTTTGACAGTGCAGCGACGACAGCGTGATTGTCGCGCTATCTTTTTGCCAACTGATCATCGCGCCGCCCACGGGCGTGTTCGTGGGCGTTTGTCCTCTTTCGTAAAATTCTTTCGTTCCACCTGCAGCATGGAAATTTCCACTCTCGAAGGCAACAAGGGCGCACGCGCAGCATTCTGTTGCAGCTCGTTTCGTTTCTCTGGAATATTACAGATAAATAAACGGACAGGTTACTGCTATACTTACATTACACGTCTGAAGATTTTTTTGTAGTAGCGAATCGGTAGAAACAATGCCTCCACAAACAAGTAAATAGTAAACAAATAAATAGTTCTCGCCGAAAATCCCACCAGGGGCGCTTGCTTCATAGCTGTGAGTGGTACGTCGTGAGAGCGGTGAAAGTGAATGCGAGACATTGTAGCCACGTGATGATATAACCTTTAGTTCTTCGTGCGTGTGTACATAGTCTGTGCGATTAGGCTCATAGATGAATCGTGCCGCTCGCTGGCGTTGCGTCGTGAGCACTGTTCCTCGGCAAGAGGAAACGCGGTGGGCGGACCCGCTCTTCGCCGCGGGCGTCTGTCAATCAAATTGATTGACACGCGAACTCGGGCACAAACTCGTTGATTCTGAAAAGGCCCCAGTTCAACTCGTAATTGGCATAGTGCCGGTGTGCTTGTCAAGTGTTTTG
Organism: Rhipicephalus sanguineus; assembly: GCF_013339695.2. NCBI lineage: Eukaryota > Metazoa > Arthropoda > Arachnida > Ixodida > Ixodidae > Rhipicephalus > Rhipicephalus sanguineus. The sequence goes on from NC_051180.1 coordinate 2,348,044, forward strand.
TGCAGTGGACGCTACTCAGCAGCTTCATTGCGTATAAAATAATTTCGTCAGCTTGCACTACTTTCGCAAGGCTGGGGCCATCGGAGTAGCTTGTGATCACCTAGCTTCTTCCAGCTTTTTACGTGGCTCGTCTACTCAGTATGCTTGGTCTGCTTCGGAGTAATGACCGTGTCAGTTCGGTTTCAATATTCGTGCTATTGATTAGGAAGGTCTTAACTAACATGATATTGAATAGCCATTTCTTAATTGTTAATGTTTTAATTACCACGACATTAATTACCCAGGTTTAATTCGCAAGGGCCTGAATAGCACGGAGGTAATTAGCATAATACTAATTAGCACGATCCTAAATAACACGACATCAGTGAGTAAGGTCCTCATTATCTTCTTTTTAAGTACACGATCCTAATTAGCGTCGTGTTAATTAGCACTAATTGTCGATGTTTTAATTACAGCGGCATTAATGACTCAGGTTGATTTCGCAAGGTCCTGAATAGTACAGAAGTAATTAGCACGATTCTAATGAGCACGATTCTAATTAACACGCTCCTAATTAGCGTCGTGTTAGTTAACATTAATTTATAGTGTCTTAATTACCACGACATTAATTACTCAGGTTTAATTCGCAAGGTCCTGAATAGTACAGATGTAATTAGCATAGTCCTAATTAGCACGACCTTAATTAACACGATCTCGGTGAGTAATGTTTTGATTATCTTGGTTTTAATTACATTTTCCTAATTAGCGTCGTGTTAGTTAGCATGATCTTAATTACCTTGCTCTTCGCTTTACACGATTTCATTAGCATGGTCTGAGTAAGACGTGGCTTAGTTAGCTCGGCCTTAGCATGATTTGGCCATCAGCTTCGTCATAGCACGTCCTGACTTAGTTAGGTATACCATCCAGCCAATTAGCTAATCAGCCGGGTGCACGTGCTCTGGGAGCGATCAGACGATGAAGAAGAGAACGACGAGGGCGCGCGCCGGCCGAGCGACGCGCTAGAATGTACAGGCTGGTCATGGTGATTATACACGCGGCCTCGGCGATTAGCTCTAGCCGCCGTGTTATAAGGCGCTCGGTCGGAACTAATCTCAGAGGACACGGTGCTGATTATCCTAAAGGATACTTAGTGCAGACATTAAACGCTTGAAAATGAATTCAAACGGCCCGCGCACACATAAAAAATATAGTTAGTAGAGCTTTCTGCCACTTTTCTTGCATGGGTGCACTTCTGCACTCAGTGGAACGACAAACAAATGAAAGAAGTTTGACGACACCACCCAACCTTCTCGACCGCCCTTGACGTGACGCCGCGTTCCATCGTAACCAATGGAACGGAGCGCGCGCTGAGGGATGGATTTCACCTTATCGTACTATTAGCTCGTTCAAAAGGGGGTGTCGCCAGAGCTCGGAAAGATCCCGAGTTTCGCCAAACTCGGGCCATCCTGCATAGCACCCCTTGTCTTTCTTGTCTTCGCGGTCCGTCTTCATTTGCGCTGAAGTTCTGTTCCTAAAGGCGTTAGGCTTAGCTGTGGACACACGACGCTCGGGTGGTTTTAGATGCGAAAGCATCTTATGCTCCGGGCAGTGTTCGTTCTGCGGCGTCCGCACCCATACTGCGCATGCGCCAACTCTCCCACCTCTCCTCGCGCTCACGCGAGGAAGTGGGGTGGGCGATGCCTCCACTTAGTTTCTCCTCTCCCGTTTCTCTCTCTCCGCCACAGCTGTGCGCTCGTATATGATGCGGCGAGCGCTCGCTCCCGTTGCACTGTCTTTCGCAATGGCGCTATGGACGCTTGCGAAGCTGAACGTAAACGGCCACGCCGGCAAGCGTTGCACTCTCCTTCGCAACGGCGCTATGGACGCTCGCAAAGCTGAACGTAAACGGCAACGCCGGCAAGCGAATCTCGAAGCTGCGAGGCTGCGAAAGCGCGCGTTCGCTGTGCTTCCGTCATTCTCTCTCTGTGCAATGGTGGCGGAAATGCCATGAACAACGTCAACGTCGGCGCTACTTGCAGCGGCAGCGCCACCGCCGCGGAGCAGAGGAAGGCTCGGGAAGCCGAACGTAAACGTCAGCGTCGGCAAGCGGTAATTCAAACGCTCGACAACCACCGTCTCATAAGTCACATAAGAGAAGCGGAAACTCGATGCGCACCCCCCTCGATGCTTTCGCATCCCAACATGTTTGCCCGCGGGGGGAGATGCTTGCTTTTTGACTTCGAAAGTGATTGCTCACCAAGGTTCTCAAGTCGATTTGCTCTATCCGATGGTGGTCCATTTTCGGGTATTTGATTCGATAAGTCTGTGGAAAACATTAATAAAAGGAAGAGCGAGCATGAAGTGCGTCCGCAGCTCTGCGTTGCCAAACGCGCCTCGGTGCCCAGGCCACGAGGGTATCTCGGGTAATGAGCTGGCGCACACCTTAGCTCGTGATTTCACTAACCGAGCGAAGAAGGACGGCGATAACCAAAACGACCCTCACACTGCTCGCGATATACTGGAGCATCAACGTAAGACAAGACAGCGGTATGCCCCACCGCACAAATCACTTAAAGTAGACGAAGCTCGCAGCCTTCGACAAATTCAGGTTAACACCTATCCACATTTGGAAAGGTTTCATCATATAAACCCCAATGTATATCCGAACCAATGTCCGTGGTGCGAGTCGCGACCGACGCTGCAGCACGTCACATGGGAATGCCAGAGCAAACCTATGGAGGCACAGTCGCCTCTGATACTCACGATGCTGGGGGAGCCTTGGGAGGCCGTCCTCGCCCGAACTGACCTGAAGACCCAAAGGGGTCTCCTGGATCAAGCCGGGCGAGCAGCGGCGGCCACTGGTGTCCTGGAATGGGGAACCCACCCTTGAAATTTCCCCTCCTTTTATTTTTATTTATTTTTAATTCTTATTCTCATTAATAAACGTTGTATCCTCCTCCAACAATCTCGTGTGTTTTTCTCTTGTCCCGTTGCTTTGCTGGCTTTTCTTCAAGTAACGTAAGATGTACCTTTGGCCCAAGTGACTGACGCTATATAACAATACTATGTGGTTCAAGTTTAATGCAGATCACAGATTAATGCTATTTTCTTTTCTCATAAACAAACACGGACGACCAATTAGATGCGCCGGGGCAATGGTAATAACAATTATTAAATATTTAATACAGCAAAAGCCATCTACGCCTTGCGAAAAGGGTCACGTGGCGAAAAGCCAGAGTGATGTAAAAAAAGCAGATGAACCACGAAGCTCACAGGGTCTCTTATGCGTTCGCCTAAGAGGCATCGAAGATTATTTACGGGAAAGGAAATTACATATATTGGTTTTAAGAACACGCATAGGGTGAGCGCTGCCGTTGTGCCTGCAAATGTGTATAAAAGAACCAGGCGGAGGGTCATGAAATAAACAATGAAGTTTAGCGCTCTCCAGTCTCACGTGTGTCTAATGTTTCCTTCTATGTACCGCGCTAATTCATGCGGCTGTTGCCAGTCTTTCCATTTCTGTACAGTCTAGGTGCGTCTACATAGTGCTCGAGCATTTCATTAAGTCGTAACTGCTGCAGAAAGTTACTTGGCTTAAGTTGCGATAAATATTAGACGGTTTTCAATGCAGGTAAGACCGGCAAATTAATGTACTTGGTTGCATCGCAGACTCGGTTAAATCGAAGTCCATTAAATTGAGGTCTGGCTGTATAGTTAAACCTCTATATAACGAAATTCAGTATAACGAAACTTCACGATCTAAAGAAGTATTTCAGTTTTTAAAACGTATAACTAAACTTTGTCCGTGATCTGACTATAACAAAGTTCACTGCAACTGCACACGAAGATCAATACAAAAAGTCAGAGTTTCGCCGCAACGACGAAGCAATGGATGCGATAGCAATAAATTGGAATGTAACGCGAAGAACGGAAAGCAGCTCGACATTGCCAGCGCGTCGCTCGAGCCCAAAGGACGCACGAAAAGAACGCACACAGGACGAGCGCGAAATATAATGCGTCACAGCTCGACACTTGAAGCGCACGGCTCAAACATAAAGCAGGACGCACGAAACAAACGAACAGATACACACAGGACGAGCGCGAACTAACTGTCACAGTTGTTACTTATTTCTGTTTGAACAGCGCGCTCCTTTCGCAATCGCGGCCGCTGCAGCGAGCGAAGTGACCTTCGTACGCCCAGTGGCTTCAGCGCCGACATCGCGGGGAAAGCACAAGACATACAACCACCCGCTCCACCCTCCCTCCGCCCGGTCGCCCCCTTCTTTCCTCGAGATAAGCGCACAAAGGCGACCACGCCCTGTAGGGCGAAGAACAACGGCGTTCGCAGGAGCGGGGCGACGATCTTTAAAGCGCGCAAGTGCCCACTTCGCGCCATCTATGTGGTGACTAAGAAAGCATGGTGAAGTAAATGGTGTGTATAAATAGGCGTACGGCAGGGAGACACGATCTCTCCAATGTTATTCACCGCGTGTTTACAGGAGGTTTTCAGGGCCCTAGATTGGGAAGAGCTAGGGATAAGAGTCAATGGAGAGTATCTCAGTAACCTACGATTCGCTGATGACGTTGCATTGATGAGTAACGCGGGAGACGAATTGCAGCTCATGATTACTGAACTGGATACGGAAAGTAGAAGAGTAGGTCTGAAAATTAATATGCATAAAACTAAAGTAATGTGGAACAATCTTGGTAGAGAACAGCGCTTTGCGATAGGTGGCGAGACACTGGAAGTTGTAAAGGAGTACGTCTACTTAGGACAGGTAGTAACCGCGGAGCCGAACCATGAGAGTGAAATAACTAGAAGAATAAGGATGGGTTGGGGCTCATTCGGCAAGCATTATCAAATCATGAATGGTAATCTACCACTATCCCTCAAGAGGAAGGTATATAACAGCTGCATCTTACCGGTACTTACCTGCGGAGCAGAAACCTGGAGACTTACAAAGAGGGTTCAACTTAAATTGAGGACGACGCAGCGAGCGATGGAAAGGAAAATGATAGGTGTAACCTTAAGAGACAGGAAGAGAGCAGAGTGGGTCAGGGAACAAACGGGGGTTAATGACATCATAGTTGAAATCAAGAAGAAGAAATGGATATGGGCCGGGCACGTAGCACGTCGGCAGGATAACCGGTGGTCATTAAGGGTAACTGACTGGATTCCAAGAGATGGCAAACGCGTGAGGGGGAGACAGAAAATTAGGTGGGTAGATGAGATTAACAAGTTTGCAGGTATTACGTGGCAGCAGAAAGCACAGGACCGGGTTGATTGGCGGAACATGGGAGAGGCCTTTGCCCTGCAGTGGGCGTAGACAGGCTGATGATGATGATGATGATGATAAATAGCTCGCCGTTAGCAGGCTGAAAGACGGTACTGTTCATGGCCTAACCGTCTTACGCCGCGTGCTGCGAAGCGAGAGGTCGCCCGTTCGATTCCGCGCGTCGGACAGTTTTTCTGAATTATTCTCCTTTTTGGCTTATATATATATATATATATATATATATATATATACACAGGGCGTCCCAGCTATCTTTAGCCAAGGGTTCAAAAATACAATATTAGAGGCAGGCGAGTGCAATCAGTTGCAAATTGCTGACAGTCACCTTGCGCACTACAGACAATTTTTTGTTAGCCAAATATTGACTTTAGGCAAGAAAGGTGGCTTGCAAAGTTCGAAAGCGTCTTCAGAAACCCCAATTCTATTTCTTGCGATAAAGAAACTCTCACGTATACTGTTTCTTCCAAGGTGCAAAGAAAGCCCGCGAAATGCAAAAAGAACCACGTGACGCGTATTCGCGCGCCGCGAGAATGCTGCCCTCAGCCACGGCCGCTACATAAAAAAAACAGGTGCGGCCTGCTGCGTCGCGTCGCCGTCAATGGGCGAACGCGGGTCGGCTGAGCGGCAGCTGTTTTGGGTGAGGGCGCCACAAGCACGGTCCTCAAGGCAGACGCCGGTTCGTGTTAGTATGTGGTCGCCTCAGGATTTATGCGTCTCCATGTGCATTTTCATGTGCTTTCTCGTGTCCTTCTTGTGTGTAACCGCGCGTGTGAGCAGCTTGCCTCATGTTTCCTGCGCCTGAGTACGGTTTTTTGGTGCGCGCGTGTGTGGCAGACGGTTTTTTACAGCGAAAGCTGTTATGAGATCATTTCACTGGCCGTTTTTGGCGCCGTAGTTGTCCGCCGCCGCCGCCGCCGCCGGTGTCCGTAACCAGTATCGCTCGAAATAAGAAAAAAAAGACGAAATAAGAAAAAAATTCCAGGATGGAACGAGGTGCGAACCTGGGCCCTCTGCGTGGGAGTCAAGTATTCAACCTCTGAGCCATGCCGGTGCTTGAAACGGCTTTGCAAAAAGGTCCTATACAGGCTTCATGTCGGGAAGGAACAACATTAGCATATGCAATATAGCGTGGTAGAAGAGTAAAATAAGCACCAAGCGTCGCACAATGCGAATTCTGTAACCAGGCGTCACACAATGCGAATTGCGCAACGAGCAGGTTGTTGAATGCTTCCAACTAGGGGTGTGCGAATATTCGAAAGTTTCGAATATTCGTCGAATATTACATTCGAAATATTCATATTCGATTCGAAAATCGTGTATTTGAAAAGTTTCGAATATTCGATAACTTCGAATATTCGAAAAATTCGAATATGCCATTCGATTATCATGCATAAAATAACTCGCCTTCCACATTTCTGCTGCGTTCTTATAGCTAAAAACGTTGCCGAGAGGAGCGATAAACATCGTAAGTACACGGAGGCACGATATCTGCCCGCGACGAGCGCCCCAATACGAATGATTTATTGCTCGTGCATCTCCGACGTGCAGCGCTGTTGGCGATCATGTAACCATACATTTTCAATATTATGCGGCCGCAACGTGCCTCACTACCACTCGTTCACTATGCGGGACCACTTCTGAAGAAAGACAGTGCCCCATGTGACTGGTGGCGGACTGTAGGCACCTTCAGATACCCCAGTCTGGCAAAGCTTTGCCCCATGTAACTCCCTATACCAGCCACTTCTGTTCCAAGCGAGCGTGCCTTTTCAGTGGCAGGAGGGGGGGGGGGTTGTCTCTGTTAGAAGGGAGCGCCTGCTGCCTGATCATGTGGAGCAACTCATATTTCTTCATGATAACATCTAGTCATTACTTTCATTGTGCCGTGATATTTGCTTGCGTTGTGATGTGCATTGTGCTAGCCTGGACATTGTGTTCTGGAGATAGCAGTGTATGCTGTGTTGCCAGTCAGGCTGTTAATGTTTTTTTTTTCAAATAGCTACATGGTAAATAAAATATTGTTACTGTGGAGGCATTTTTCCTTTGATATTCGATATTCGATTCGATATTCGAAGGTGGATATTCGTATTCGATTCGTATTCGAAAAATTTGATATTCGCACACCCCTACTTCCAACCCATTACAAAGGACTCTGCCATAATTCTTCATCGTCATCAGGCACAGCATCAACAAAGTGCGCATAATGCCTTACATGCGTATAGCAGGTACCAACGCTCTCCGTAGAATGACGAAAAATGGCACAGTGCCTGCTGCCCTACTTCTCAAAAATTACAATGATTTATAGCGTAGTGGGTTCCTCGCAAGTGCACTTGTATTGGTTGCCAAGGAAGCTCATAAGCGCATGATCCACTTCCTCGAAGTCTCAGTAAAATTACAATGATTTATAGCGTAGTGGGTTCCTCGCAAGTGCACTTGTGTTGGTTGCCAAGGAAGCCCATAAGCGCATGATCCATTTCCTTGGGGTCTCAGTAAAGGTCCTCGCCCCCCCCCCCCCCCGTCTATCTCTCACGACAACCTATGTTATACAGCATGACGGGAGAGGGAAATAACGACCGGGCGTCGCCCACTGCAAATTACATAACTGGTGGGCCGTTTAAAGATTCCAACCCATTACCAAGGGCTGAGCCTTAATTCTTCATCATCATCAGTAGTCGCGTCAACAAAGTGCACATAATGCCTTACCGACGTGTAGCTGGTGCCTCGCTTCTCCGCAGAATGACGAATAATGGCTGAGTAGGTGCTTCCCAACTTCACAAAAATTGTGATTTATGGCGTAGTGGGTACCTTTCTAGTGTACTTGTATTGTAGCCCCAAGAGAGCTTAACGGGCTCTAGAAACGCCGCTCTTCCAGCTTTCGCTGTGTCTGTGCTGCGGTTTCAGCGCAGGCCTGGCGTTTTTTTCTAGCGGTGTGATGACGCGAAGCTGTTGCGTGCCGGTGTGCAACTCGAACGTGTGAAAAGACGCTACTGTGAAGTACCACGTATTCCCATGCGATCTACAGTGTCGGGAAGCGTAATATTCGTAACAGAGCACTTCTTTTTCTCACAAACGAGCGCTAAAACAGGCGCGCGCCGCCGCATACTGACGACAGCATCAAGCCACTGCGCCGACTGTTACTGCTGTTACCCCCAACGGGTGCGCGCAACAAAAAAAAAAAAAAGACAAGCATCAAAAGGCACCCAGGGCGAACCCCTACCCTCTCCACCGAAGTCGCCGTCGCGGTTGCGACAGCCTAACACCCGCGCAGATCGGGAGAATTCAAGAAATCAAAGTGGAACAGACGGATTCCGCAGGCGAACCGGCGAGACGAATCCCTTTTAGAGCACTGCACGGGCCGTGATTTTCGGCCCGGGCCCGGCCCGGGCCCGGAACTCGTTTAAGTTTACCCGCCCGAACCCGGCCCGGTTATTCAATGCGCGACCCGGGCCCGGCCCGAACCCGAGAAAAAATTTCGCCTACCCGGCCCGGCCCGGCCCGACCGCACGTCAGGCCCGACATAGGCCCGATCCAATAATATAGGTGGTGTTGCCAGAACATAGAATCTACAGCAAAGTTTTAAGTAGCAAGCATCTACGCTTTAATGGCAAATGTTTCGCTAACAATTCTACTTTAACCTACGGTAATTTCGTGTAAAAAGGGGCTCACTGTGGAAACAGTTGCGTGGACATACTGGGTACAATGAAGGTTTGCTAGGCAATGGTATACTATAACTGTATTTTTTTTTGCATATGCAATGGGGATCATCAAGAGCGTTTTGTAGCAGGTATTGCAGCAAGGAAAGTGATTTGCAGCATGAGTTTAGTTTCGATAGGAAGCGCAATAAAAACAGAGGAGACAGAACAGAATGCTCTCTTCAATTAGTTTTTATTGAGCTCTTTAATTAAACCTAAAACATGCTCTAACGCCAAAGGCAATTATGCACCCGGCTTCTGGATATGTAATGCCTGTCTTCATTGTAGCACTTTGCCACAGCAAGATAGAGGACGAAAGCCAAGTTTATTACCTTGTTGTAAATACACTAACCTAGACAAAAATTATAACTAACCGTGTACACCACATGTAATATTAGAAATACGTATAGGCACCCGAAAGGACGAAAAAAAATATTTGTGGTAGCATTGTTTTCATATATCACACCAGTGCTACTATATACAGTCCATAAGTCTTTTGTGGCATATTTTATGGCTTATTTCTTCGCGTGTTATTGTGCAAAAAATCAAATTATCTAGAGATTCCGGCTTTAAGCACGCCATCTACCGTTGTATGACATATCCTGCCACGCTAAAGTTTCTTGCACTACATGCGCTAGCCGCAGGGGTAAACACCGGCCTTGCGAATTGTGAAGCAAACTTACGATGTCTTTGTGGACCTTTGCAGAATGAACGTAGCTGTGCAGCTTATCCCTTCATTTCTATCGTTCCCGAACGTCGTGACAATATTCAGTATGACCAATAAAACTCCTCTTTGAGGGCTTCTCCTTGCAGTTTTCAGCAGCATATGTTATGCACGGCTTGCACCGCGCTCTTTTGTTTCTGTCATAATGCTCTATGCCTTCCTAACGATTCTGTACTGGTAGAAGGTGATCACTGGACTACGCGGGTATACGATTGGCAGGAGGTGGACGAAGTGATTTCGATCTATTTTCGGTGTTCGTTACAGTTTGGTAATAAAGGCTTCAATAAGCTTCTCGGCGCTTACTCAATGGATGCATATGGTTCGATGTAAAGGGACATCACCCGGCACGGAATTCGTAATTGCTTTTACAGCGAAAGCTGTTATGAGATCATTTCAACGGTAGTTTTCGGCGCCGTAGTTGTCCGCCGCCGCGGCCGCCGCCGCTGCAAAACGAAATAAGAAAAAATTTCCAGGATGGAACGGGGTTCGAACCTGGGCCCTCTGCGTGGGAGCCCAGTGTTGTACCTCAGAGCCACGCCGGTGCTTGGAACTGCCTTGCAAGAAGACGCTATACAGGCTTCATCTCAAGAAGGAACCACATTAACATATGCAATGTAGCGTGGTAGAAGAATACAATAAGCACCAAGCGTCGCACAACGCGAATTCTGTAACCAGGCGTCACACGAGTGGGCTGTTGGATGCTTCCTACCCATTACAAGGGGCTCTGCAATAATTCTTCATTGTCATCAGGCACAACACCAACAAAGTGCGCATAATGCCTTACATGTTTTTAGCGGGTACCACGGCTCTCCGTTGAATGAAGAAAAATGGCAGAGTGGCTGTTTCCCTACTTCACGGAAATTATGATGAGTTATAGCGTAGTGGGTTCCTCGCAAGTGCACTTCCATTGGTTGCCTAGGAGGCCCATAAGCCCATCATTCATTTCCTCAGGGTCTCAATAAAGTTCTTCCCTCCTCTCTCTGTCTCTCTTTTTCACGTCAATGTATGTTCTATTGCATGGTGGGAGAGTGAAATAGCGACCGGGCGTCACTTAATGCGAATTACGTAACTGGTGAGCCGTTTACAGCTTCCAACCCATTACAAGGGCTGAGCCAAAGTTCTTCATCGTCATCAGTCGTCACCTAAACAAAGTGCACATAATGCCTTACATATGTGTAGCTGGAACCTCGCTTCTGCGCACAATGATGAATAATGGCGTTGTAGGTGGTTCCCAACTTCACAAATATTGTGATTTATAGCGTAGTGGGTACCTTACTAGTGTACTTGTATTAGTAAGCCCAAGAGAGTTTACAACGGGCTCTAGAAATGCCGCTGTACCAGCTTTCGCTGTGACTGTGCTGCGCTTTCCGCGCAGGCCTGGCGTTTTTTTTTTTTTTTTCAAGCGTAATATTTCGTCAAGCAAATATGTTTTGGCACACGCCTTATGCTGTTTGAACCTATGCTATTCCTCCACATTCCAACGGTGTCGCGGCAGTATCGTGTAGTTCTCACACTATACCTGTATAGCGCAGGGGACCCAAACACGCGGCCTGAGGGCCTCTCCCTACAGGTCCGCGGCCCACACATTACTGCCTTCGTTTCATTTTTTTTTTTTCATTTTCTAGATAAGTATGTTTTTAAAGGGGTACTGACACGAATATTTCCAGTTGTCGTTTTTTGGCGTCAAACGAAAGGTTAAACCCTCAAGAGCCTTGAAAAGGTAGTGCTAAGCGCGAGTGCGCCCTGAAAAATTAATTACAGTGTGTTTTTAAAAGCTAGTTTCGTTTCCTACTGTATCTTGACGTCACAACACGGTATGAGCTTCTCGTCGCGTGCTCGCACAATATATAGTGACGTTTCCACGGCCGCTCCGCATTCTGGCTCCGTTGGCAACGCACAAGCGGCCATTTTGGAAGTTTTGATGATGCACAAGCGGCCATCTTGGCAGGTTTGGTACCTAACGTCATCACAACTAGTCAAACTGCTGCGTGAAGTCACCAGAATTTGTACTGTAGCCTGACGTCACGCTATTGTCAATGTCAGTAGGTGCGCCATGGAAAAATTGACTTTAATATCAAATTAAACCATCTTATCAGCATTTGCTGAGCTTCACACTTGCTCATAGCCGTCACTGCATATAGGAGATTTGTATGGCAGAGCAAACTCGCCTACGAAAAAACGCCAGGCCTGCGCGGAAAGCGCAGCACAGTCACAGCGAAAGCTGGAAGAGCGGCATTTCTAGAGCCCGTTGTAAACTCTCTTGGGCCTACTAATACAAGTGCACTAGTAAGGTACCCACCACGCTATAAATCACAATATATGTGAAGTTGGGAACCACCTACAACGCCATTATTCATCATTGTGCGCAGAAGCGAGGTTCCAGCTACAAATATGTAAGGCATTATGTGCACTTTGTTTACGTGACGACTGATGACGATGAAGAATTGTGGCTCAGCCCTTGTAATGGGTTGGAAGCTTTAAACGGCTCACCAGTTACGTAATTCGCATTAGGTGACGCCCGGTCGCTATTTCACTCTCCCACCATGCAATAGAACATACATTGACGTGAAAAAGAGAGACAGAGAGAGGAGGGAAGAACTTTATTGAGACCCTGAGGAAATGTATGATGGGCTTATGGACTCCCTAGGCAACCAATGGAAGTGCACTTGCAAGGAACCCACTACGCTATAACTCATCATAATTTCCGTGAAGTAGGGAAACAGCCACTCTGCCATTTTTCTTCATTCAACGGAGAGCCGTGGTACCCGCAAAAAACATGTAAGGCATTATGCGCACTTTGTTGGTGTTGTGCCTGATGACAATGAAGAATTATTGCAGAGCCCCTTGTAATGGGTAGGAAGCATCCAACAGCCCACTCGTGTGACGCCTGGTTACAGAATTCGCGTTGTGCGACGCTTGGTGCTTATTGTACTCTTCTACCACGCTACATTGCATATATTAATGTGGTTCCTTCTTGAGATGAAGCCTGTATTGCGTCTTCTTGCAAGACAGCTCCAAGCACCGGCGTGGCTCTGAGGTACAACACTGGGCTCCCACGCATATGGCCCAGGTTCGAACCTCGTTCCATCCTGGAAATTTTTTCTTATTTCGTTTTTTTTTGTTATTTCGAGCGATAGTGGTTACGGACACCGGCGGCGGCGGCGGCGGACAACTACGGCGCCAAAAACTACCGTTGAAATGATCTCATAACAGATTTCGCTGTAAAATGGTGTCAGTACCCCTTTAAGCTACACAGTCATGACAGGTCTAAAGCTTTGCTGTCATGAGGCATCCCCTGCGGCTATCACGTGTTGATACATAACCGTGAAACAAGACTCTATATTTTAAAATCGGCGTGCAGACTTTAGTCATATCCAAGATAGGTATCGATATGTTGTTGGATTCCTGCCGCCAAATACCCTTCAGAAACGACCCATATGTGATATATCGGAAAGCTCTTCTCTTAAATGGCAACGTTAGCTGATATTTGATACGACCTATCCCCTCCCCCATTAGCATTTTGGATATGAAGTGATAACGAATGCAAGCAAAGTGAGGTATTGGGCTAGTCGGTTGTTCATGATTATAAAAATTGCGAGGATGCCGCCCGGGTCCAAGGGCTTCAAGCCGTCACCTGACGCCATCATCGACGGAGAGTGGGACGGGACAGGGGTTAATCCCCTCTTCCCCCCGCCTCGCCCGGACTTTTAATAAAGTTTATTCACTCACTCACAATTGCTGCGAAATACGAAGTTGAAGGTAGGGCGGGAGACACGAAACGAAGTGGACACTACAAGCGCAAACTATCAACTGAATTTTATTGAAGAAAAGTTGAAGGTAAGAAGACGTCTAGGAAAGGGAAGGATCGGTTTAGGGAAAGGGTAGGGGGGGTTGTCTCCCCCCTAACTACGTATTTCGAGTAACTGTAGCGCAGTTTTATAATCCTAATAACGAATGCAAATAAAACACAGAATAACGACATGTTAACTGTATAAGATAAGTTTAAGATAAGTCAAGTAGCCCCATATGCAAGGAGCAAAACATGTTCAGTACTTGTCCCTAATGAAATTTATCCAAATAGCTTGTCCCACATAAAAAATCGTTTTTTCGAGCGAAAATGGGAAACATATATGTATGAACAGCGTATGTGGAACAAACTTGAAGGTGCACTAGAAAAGCAAAACAATTTTTCTATTATCAGTAAATTACTATTTTTGCAATGCCTAAATCACCCCGATCCCCGTGACAAGACTCTTGTTAAGTGAGAACACTCGCAAAAAGATAAATGCCCCTTGAAATTCGCGCAGCAGACGCCGTGACATCATAGATTCTGACAGCGTCTACTGAGGCCAACGTAGTTTCTAATAACTAAAAATTAAGTACATTAACCTCTGAGGGGGCCATAGACTTGACATACCGAGTGTCAGGAAATTCTATAGAGCCAATGTCTCCCAAGTATGACAAATACAGTTTGAAATCCGTGACGTCATGCTCGGAGTTTCGGCGCGACATTAAAAAATGGAATTTTGACCTTCATTTTCTCGTCTGATAATAAACTTATGATGGCGAAATAATGATATTCGAGTTCTTAGAGTACACTTAATCAGTCTAAAACGATTCACTGCTTCACTATAGTGTCCATTCAAGAACCGAACAAAAGTCCAACCCGGCCCGACCCAAGCCCGCCACCTCAAACCCGGGCCCGGCCCTAAGCCCGGAGCTTCAAGCCCGAGCCCGGCCCGGGCCCGCCGTGAAAGCTACTTTACCCGGCCCGGCCCGGCCCTGCCCACGGGCCGGGCCGGGCCCGGGTTTCCGGGTAGGCCCGAGCCCGTGCAGTGCTCTAATCCCTTTCCCCTCGCTGTCGCTGCGCTACGTACTACGAGCCGAACATGTTCGCGAAATCGGGAAGGATCCAAACGACAGACGACGGAGGGTAGGACGGTAATGGTGAAGTCGGCGAAGAAGTTATGTTGTTCGTGTGAGTCGTGTAGGCGCTGTGCCGTGCTCCCGACCGGGCTGCAGAAATTAGGCGCCGTCTCCTCTTCAAGCCACTACCACCACCACCAGTCGACCTTGGATGATCTAGGGATGACACCGTGGGAGCACTGTTTAGAAGAGTGTCGCCGAATGACGGTGACCAGAGCTGGAGCTCGTTTGGGTGTTTCCTGGAAGAGAAATATTCCAGAAACGTACCAAGAATTGTGGGCTGCACACGTTTGATGAATATTCAAGGCCTTTAAGTGTTCTTGGATAGTTTCTAATGGATGAGAGTGCATTTGTAGCACGGTAAGTTTGTTCCCGTTGTTTTAAACACCATCTAAGTGATGTTGTGAGTTGTGATTGATACCTGCCGAGTGTGGATGTTTGCGTGATGCTTGTACTGCCCTAACTGAGAATATATTTTGTTTGTGTTGTCAACTCTTGGCTCTAACGCTTGCTTTGGACCACAACGGGCATTTGTTGGCGCACTAACAGGACCTACATATAAATTTTGTGTGCTTTCGTGGTGCGTTTCGGTGGGCCGATAAGTCAGCCCTTGGAATCTGCCCGACGACTGTCTGCCCATTAAGGAGATCAGTGATTGACTGACACTCTTCATTTCAGGTGAGTCAAACGGGCAGCATTCCTGGAGAGTATTGAGGCCCACTCTACAAAACACTGGTACTCCTAGGAAAAACTGTTCACATATGTGGGGTAATCGGCAGTTCTAATAACGACTTCAATATTCAACGTGTAATGTGCAACTATAAAACGCGTTATCTACGGCCTGATTGTAGTAAGTGTCGGGCGTACAAACGTGGCTGTCGAAGCGCTTCTCTGTGAACAGCTGTACCAGTGTGGTGGCGCCAGTGCGGGCGCAAGGAGAACTAGGCCCCGGACGCGGTTTCGGCGCCACGCAGCAGGCCGCACCTGTTTTTTTTTTTATGTAGCGGCCGTGCCTCAGCCGTGGTTTGAGCTAACGAACTCAGCTGCGGCCGCGACTCGCCGGCTCTGTTGCAGCGATAGGCCGATGAGTTGACGGTGGTTTTTTGGCCCGCGCTCGCTACAACTTGCACCGTCACGCGCGCCAACTGGCTGACGCGGGCCAAGAAACCACCGTCAACTTATCGGCCTACCGCTGCAACGGAGCCGGCGAGTCGCGGCCGCAGCTGATTTCGTTCGCTCAAACCACGGCTGAGGGCAGCATTCTCGCGGCGCGCGAATGCGCTAGTCACGTGGTTCTTTTTGTATTTCGCGGGCTTTCTTTGCACCTTGGAAAAAAACAGTATACGTGAGACATTCTTTATCGCAAGAAATAGAATTGGGGTTTCTGAAGACGCTTTCGAAATTTGCAAGCCGCCTTTCTTGCCTAAAGTCAATATTTTGCAATTTAATTAAATAATCCTAATGAAGAAATTAGTCAATTACCAAACAAAAAATTGTTTGTAGTGCGCAAGGCGACTGTCAGTAATTGGCCACTGCTTTCACTCGCCTGCCTCAATTATTGTATTTTTGAACCCTTGGCTAAAGATAGCTGGGACACCCGGTATATATATATATATATATATATATATATATATATATATATATATATATATATATATATATATATATAGCAGGATTGGGTGAGGCCCTCGCCCTGCAGTGGGCGTAGACAGGCTGATGATGATGATTGATATATATATATATATATATATATATATATATATATATATATATATATATATATATATATATATATATATATATATATATATATTGTAGCGAAACTGCTGCCCTCGCTGCGGCTACAGCGATCGATGTAGCCTCCTTCCTGCTCCACCGATTCATGCTGCGTCACGGTCCACCCCAGGAGCTGCTCAGTGATCGAGGTCGTGTCTTCTTGTCGGAAGTCGTCGAAGCCATTCTCAAAGAGTGGAACGTTCACCGCAAAACTACTGCTTACCACCCGCAGACAAATGGCCTCACCGAACGCTTCAACCGCACGCTAGGCGACATGCTCTCGATGTACGTCGCCGCCGACCACACGAATTGGGATGTTATTCTGCCCTTCGTCACGTACGCCTACAATACCCCTCTTCAGAGCACTACTGGTTTCTCACCATTTTTCTTATTGTATGGCAGGCACCCGTCGCACACCATCGACACAATCCTTCCCTACAAGCCGGATCAATCTGACTGTGCGCCTATTTCTGCCACAGCCAGACTTGCTGACGAGTGTCGCGAGCTCTGCAAGACCTTTACTACGCATAACCAAGAGCGGCAGAAAAGCATTCGCGGTGACACCACCAGTTCTGCGCCCACGTTCCTTCCTGGAGCGCTCGTATGGCTCTCGGTCCCTACCACTGCACCTGGCCTTTCTTCCAAACTACTGCCCAAATACGAAGGCCCCTACCGTGTCTTCGAACGCACATCCCCGGTGAACTACCTGATCGAACCCATCGACCCATCTTCGGACATGCGCCGTCGAGGGCGCGACATTGTCAACGTGGCGCGCCTGAAGCCCTACCATGACCCGCTCATAGTGACAAGTTGCTAGGTCGCCAAGCGGCTCCCTTTTCGTAGCCGGGGTAATTGTAGCGAAGCGGTCCTACTCAGTAATGGGTCGTCCTCTCGAGCGCCTTCCAGTGGGTCGTTCTCTTCTCTGAGAGCACGCTCCTCGTGCAGAGAGTCGGCCCCGCTTTGACTGTCGCTGCCGTGCGCCGTCGCTGAGTGCCCGCTAATAAACGTCCTGACAATATATATATATATATATATATATATATATATATATATATATATATATATATATATATATATATATATATATATATATATATATATATATATATATATATACGGTGCATGACAGCGGCGACGGGGACGGCGAAAATCAACCGAGAATGCCCATATAATTGCTATTGCAATAATAAACTCAAGCTTCTGCTGGTGGAAGTGGTCACATGGTCATATGGTTGATTTTAACGCCGCTTTTCTGAACGCTTTATTTCTCTCTTTCTTTCCAATCGCGCGGCGGGCGATGGAGAGAAGATGCCGAGGCGGAGCAGCATCTTTTCCGCATTGGTTCCGAGGAAAGGGTGCTCCTCATAGTTCTCCTCGCCTTCTAAGCGGCGGAGAGGGAGGGGCGGTGGTTGGTTCGTGGCATGGGGAAACGCTGGCGTATCGTATCCAAGGTCGATCCAAATAGGTTGCGAAGCTTCGGGCGAAAAGTGTTTCAGAACCTATCGTCAGCGACATCAACAAAGGGAGTTTCAAGGGGAGTTTTACGAACGGACTAACGGACTGCCAAGTGTAGATGTGGGTGATAGGAAGAGTAGCTGGATGTGATGCGGCATTGGTGGTAGTTCATCTTTGAACAGAAGCCCAAGAAGATATTGCCGCGGACGCTTATTAACATTATTTTGATCTATTTAGGTTTCGGCCACAAAACCTGTTAGCAACGCTCGGCGCAGACCGCGCTGCAATGCTTGAGAAGCTTCGCGATTATTTGAGATCATTCTATAAATATTACGCGCAGGATGCGAATAGCCGAGTTTATTCTAGAGATTAAGCGAGCACCAGCAATAATAACGCTGGAAGGTTCGACGACTTCTTTATAAAGGACGATGCGCTCCGCTGATGATCAGATTATTCGACATCCGACGGCTGTTCGCACCACTATAAGTTTACAGTGTGAATCACTTGCACGTTGTATTTTCATATTCTGGGCACAAGATCGCCCAAATTAAAAGTTCAGTCTTGAACACGCAGAGTGCTTCGTCGACGTCACGACCACGTAACAACTGGTGGAGGTGCGGTGCGTTCGTATTTCGGACGCCCCCGTCAAGCCGTGAAAGCAGCTAAATCCGTGAAGATGCCGACAAAAGGAAAGAGAGTCGAGCCAGCCGTAGATTAAAATGACTACCCCTCCCTCCTCAATACGGAATCATACCGGACAAGCCAAAAGCCACGGCGACGAAAACGACAGGCACAATGACGGCCGCAGTGTCCACCGCGGACATCGTGCTGCAGCCACCCAGAGCGCCGCCGACCTTCCATGGATCGCCAACTGAAAACCCCGAAACCTGGCTTGAGACATTCGCAGGGTCTCAGCAATTAACAAATGAACCTCCGAGGACAAGGTGCGACACGTGTACATGTACCTGGAAGACGTAGCAAGTACCTGATTCCAGAATCGGAAGTCTACTCTTCAAACCTGGGACATCTTTCGCAGCGCTTTCTTGGAAACGTTCACGAGCATTGTCTGCAAGGAAAGGGCCGCGGCCTTGCTCGAGACACGGATGCAACTCCCCAACGAAAGCGTAACCATTTTCGCGGAGGAAATGACCCGACTCTTCCGCCACGCTGACCCAGCCATGCCCGAGGAGAAGAAAGTCCGTTTCCTCATGTGAGGAGTAAAGCAAGAACTCTTGGCTGGGCTGACCTCGACAGTTCAAGTTGTCTTACAACCAACGATTATTGAGAAGACGCTGGAAATGCCAGCCCGCTAGTAGAATCATTGATTGGTTCAAGACAGCCCAGCTGCTCATGCCCTCGGCTCCGACGACCTACCCGAAACGATTCGTGCTATCGTGCGGGAGGAACTGCGCAAGCTGTTTCCCTCACCACAGCCTCAAGTGGATTCGATCGCAGACATCGTTCGAAAAGAAATACAGCAGTTGTTGGGCACCCCTGAACCGCCACAGCCTCAGCCGCAATCCATGAGCTACGCTGCTGTAGCCCGATGCGGCGCTCCTCCTCCGCGCACAAGACGCCGCACAGTCGCACTACCGTCGCCAGACGGCGCCGCCACCACCACCGCCATACCGTCCATCTGTTGGCCAGCGCTACGCACCCAGGAAAACCGACGTTCTGCGCGCTCCTGTCAAGGACCCGATCTGCTACCACTGCGGGGAAGCCGGCCACACCTACCACCGCTGCCATTACCGCCAGATGGGCCAACGCGGATTCGCGGTCAACACACCGCGTCCACAGCGTGGTGAGTGGTCAAGCGACATCGCCGACTACTTGGCCACCGCTGAATGGACACCTCGACAACCGTCGCGTTCGCTTTCGCCTTGGCGCTACCGGTCCCCTCAGCGACGACAGCACTACAGTGGTCTTAACCGGGGCCGTTCCGCGAGCCCACATCCGGAAAACTAAGGGCAGCCACCGAAGGAAGTGCGGTTGCTGTACAGCGAACTACCGAAGATCCTCCGAAGAACCAGACGGAGCCCGACCGAAGAACCAGACGAAGCCGAACTACCGAAGAAATAAACGGAGCCCTCACGACAAAACCTCGTGGCATGAAGGAGACCTGACGACGCGACGCAGAAGCAGAGAGACAAGCGAACATAGTCGTGACACGACGCCGCGACTTAACCGCAACGCAAGACGACGTACGATTCGACGGCCACAACGTCAGCGCCTTCGTCGACACTGGAGTCAACTATCTCGACGTCAGCGTACCGTTCGCAACGAAGTTGAAGAAACTTAAGACAGCTTCACTAGGCCCCAAAATACGGACCGCTGAAGGCCATCTAATAACGCCCGCTGGAGTCTGCACAGCAAGAGTCGCCGTCAATAACCGTATTTAATCTGCAAGCTTTCTAATCCTACAACATTTCCGCAAGGATGTGATAGTTGGGATGGATTCCTAAATCACCACAGTGCCGCCATCTACCTGAGAGCTGAGTCGATAACGCTAACCTCAGAAGAAGCACTGCCGCCCCACACGACACCAGGAAACTACACCCTGAATGTGCTTGGCGAGCAGGTCACTGTACCGCCTCTCTCCAGCGTCATCATTTCCATCGGCACCGAAAAAACCAGACTCAGAATGCGTCATCGAGGGCGACCAGCACCTGTTCGTCAGTCGCGTGATTTGCGTCGCAAGAGGAATAGCCGAGCTTCGTGGAAGGAAAGCAGAGGTGATGCTCACAAATTTTAGAAACGAATGCAAGCACGTCAACAAAGGCGTGCGAGTCGCTTTTATTGATTTTATTGAAAAAATTGTGGAAGCCAGCAATGCTTTCACCCTCACAGATTTTACTGAAGCTTCTGCGACAACGCAAGGGCTAGAACTCACGTTTGACGTCAACCCGATCCTTCCCCAGCACAGGCAAGAAAGGATCAAAGTCCTGCTCTGACAACACAAAGACTGCTTCTCGCCGTCATCGCGAATTCGACAAAGTCCGGTTGCCAAACACCGCATTACAACCGATTATACCAGTCCGCTCCGTCACAGCCCGTACCGATTTAGGTGCGAGAACGTGAAGCAGTTAAGATACAAGTCGACGAAATGATACGCTACAACATCATCCAGCCGTCCACGAGTCCGTGGGCGTCTCCCGAGGTGTTAGTGAAAAAGAATGGGACACCACGTTTCTGCGTCGATTATCATGGCCTGAACAAAATCACGAAGAATGACGTGTATCCTCTTCCACGCACATATGCAGCTTTTCTGGACACCAGTGGCCTAGTTCGCGTGAACGACACCACGTGGCGTATCGACCTTAAAGAATTCAAAAGTCCCGCCATGACGTATGCAGTGACGCGGCACTAAATAAAAGAGAATCTAAAGAAACAGTACACACGCCCCGAGACTGTCCTTCACCTCGGTGCGCAGAAAAGAGAGCGCTGTTTGTCGGCGTTATCTCGACGGCGACGACTGGCAATGAATTGGCAGTTTTTCTAGACGTGCCATGCCAAATGTCTGGCCGTTATAGACGCGCCCACGATGCATGAAGAGCATCGTGTTTTTATTTGTTTGTTTGTTTAGTTGCTTGCGCTGCCGTACCGGTGGGATTTTGGAGCAGCATGCTGCTTTCAGAGTTTCTTTTTTCAGCTAGCGGGAACCATTATGTTTGGGTACGAACAGGATATTGTGGTTGCATAATAAACCGAATTTCCTATGGTGTACCACTTGGGTGACACTCGTTTGCTCCTTGCGTTACGTCAAGTTAAAACTGGATCAGTTTGAAAACGCTAGGAATGAGAGTAAAAAAAAAAGGAAGTTAAAGATAGTTTTTATTTGTTTTCATTTAGTTCTTATTTAAATGCGGCTGCCACCGCAAGCTTGACGCCGTCTAAGCGGGTGTGCAAAAATGATACAGTCGTTTAAAGATGATCTTGTATACCGGAAAATGTGAACTTGGTTAGTTTTTTGTTAGGAATGAACGTATAGTAGAACATATACGACTGACGTGTTGCGTAATAATCTCTAAATCTGCCGTCTATCCCGCTAAAAAAGGCACTTATATATCCTAATTGCATTTCTTCTTTTTCTTTCTTTTTTTTTCCTTTTTTTGCTGGAGGTGATTGTCCTGAATCCTGTTGGCGCAGATAGACCAATAGGTTACTCTCATGGGCTGGAAGTTCTCCTGAAGCTCTCCTTTCATGTTCTGTAGGCGCAGTCTCTTTCAACTTTGCACTACAGCAAGCACAAAGTCGATCATGAATCACCTACAGGCCCAATCGTCCACTTTGATCAGGACAAAGAAATTCAGAAGAGCGAATTTTGGCGTTTTTGCGCTGACAACAACGATTGCTAATGCAACATAATATAGTAACTATTCCTACAATATCTCAAAATCACTTCTTTATTCTGTATCACTCCTGATGTAGAATACAAAATGCATTTGACTTGCTCAACAACGGGTCACAAGACACATCAGAGAAAAGCGAACCCTTTAATTCCCCCTTCTCTCGTTCACTCAGCATATGAAAATTTCTTCAGTTGTGCGTGGAGCTCCTTCTGTTGCCACGAAGATGTGCAGGCGCTCCATAAGAAACCTTAAGCCTTTCTTTCCATGAGGTTCCCTTGAAGGGGCCCTGCGACACTTTTGCGACTGCCTTATTTAGCACCGCAAATGCGTGTAGTTATGATGGCCGAGACGAACGCAAAAAGAATTATGCAAATTGGTGCACGAAAAGTGAAGTTATTAGTCCTCAAAGTTCAAAACTCAAGCAGACGACGACGAGAAACGTTTTTTTTTTCGCATTTCACTCTCCCGCTGACGTCAAAGACCGGTTCCAATCACCGCGCGCGTCTTATAAAGACATACCGGAAATGTCACCTCATGGTGGTCTTCGCACAGTACATTGCTACCCCTCTTTTTGACGGCGTTGTTACCATGCTTACGACAAACCACGTGCGTCAGCTAGCAGACGCTCCCATGATTTGTCGTGTAGTGCACAAACAGACCTCGAGCGCGAGCTCTTGCGACGCAGCGATTGCTTGCATGTCGTGCACGCCATTGCAAATTGAAAGCGCGTCGCTGATCCCTGCGCAACGCGAGGACGGCTCCATGGGCCCAGACGAAACGCTAACGCCCGATGACGCGGAAAGCGTCGGCCGGTAAGCGTTTAGAATTTTTTTTTCGTTGACAGCATCGTGCCGAGCTGAGCGTTGCGTGTTTCGCAGGTGCCGGTGTGGCCGTTGTCGCTCGATGCCGCAAAAGACAAAACGCGGAAGAGTATCGTTTGATTATCATTCTACAGCGCTCCTAGCGTCGTGTTCGTTGTTTTGAAAATATATTAGTTAGAAACAGGAATCATTTGTTTCTGAGAAAGCATAAAAAGGGGTTTTGTTCCTCTTAGGCCTCCGTAATATGGCCTAGCTACCACCATGTGAATATTGCACGTCACGTGTCGCGTCAAGCCAATCAAACACGAACGGTCTTTGTCGTCACTGTCACACGACATCACGTCACTTCCTGTAACAGAAATAGCCGATGTGTGTCGCCAGAGTCCGAAATCAAGGTAGTTTATCCCGTGAATTTAAACTGTAACCGCTTCAATTTCGGCGTTGCCACTGGCGCAACAATATCGGTGCATTCCACAGTGCCAGAAGAACCGATGAAAAAGACATGCTCAAATTGTGTCGCAGGGCCCCTTTAAGAGAACGATGGTGTTTATGCGCACAGGAATTTTGATTACTAGTTTTTCGCTCGTAGCAATGACTGAAAAATACCAGTCTTCAGCCAGGTAAAGCCTAGCGAAATCTGCTTTTTCCCTTAATATCGACTGCTTTTGAAGCAGTAGTCTTCTTCCTCTGAAAGCCCAACGGAAAATGACCCATGTCGAATAGAATGATTACAGTTCAGCTCGAGGGTCTTCAAAACCGGAGCTTTTTTTTTTTGCACTTCATGATGCAAAATATCAGCCGCGTATTGAATCCTGGAATCTTCTGGCTTGATAGGAATGTCAAAGCTGCGATGACAATTCTGGCTGGGATTCTTTTTTGGCTCAAACGTGTAGGCCCACCTTGAAAGTCCCTCCCACTTTATCGGGTAGTTTTGTCTCTATTGTAGATAAGGAAAGCATAGTAAATAGATAGTAAGAAATAGATAATTCAATATTAAATTTTACTGCAACATAAAACTTGCAATAGAAATACGCGCGAAAGCGACTAATAAAAATTAATAATATTTCAGAAGATACGATAACTGGCATGTAGCCTCGACTTTAATAATAGGGATATCTCCACACAGGTGTGAAGTCTGGTTAGTGCGCATCGATAGCACAGTGCTATCATAGATGCACGCGTTTTAGAAAACACCCTCTAGACATGGTATTCCCTCTCAGCTTTGTCTGAATGGAAATAGCTCAAAGGATTGAATTCCTGTCAATCTGATAACACGTTATTTTTTTTTCTTAGTTTAGGCCCTAAATCTGCCCTAAATGGTGGCTCTGCGCTGTACAGCACACACGTGTGCTGTACGGCGCAGAATCACCATTTAGGGCAGATTTTGTAGTGACGCGGAAATTACCTCCTTGATAGTTTGAAAGTTCAAATATGTATACACAATAACCTTCTCAATATTTACTTATGGACAAATATTTGGGATCGTGGAACATGAGGTGAGCATGAGTGAGGTCACGCCTTTTTAGAGTAAATACTTACTCTGTCACTATATATATTCGCGTTGTGATTTTTTAAAGGGACTGACAACCGACCGAAATGTGTCACAAGACCCTGGCTGTGAATTACAGTGACATCAACGAGCTTTTTTTTTTCACCATATGATTAAGATTTGTATTGTTGAATTGCGCTTTGAAAGTCACAACGGCGTGTCGCGTTGCCTGACGGGCAAGCCTTCATAGTGCACGAATGAGATGTGCAGAATGCTCTACGCAGTCCGCTGCTATTTACTAAAGAAAAAAAATGCGTTTAAAAATAATGCGCACGGTATTAGGCATTCTCGATTTAATCTGTGCTTATAAAAGAGTAAAAGGAGTTGACGTTGAGAGGTGGCGTTGCCTTCGCGACTACTAGTGAACGCATGTCGAGCAACGGCGCATGCGCGCGGCGTTTTCTACATTGAATGAACTTCCAGGCAGCACAGATCAAAAACCGGAAAAAATGCATTCCATAACGTTTGGGCTGTGGCATGGGCTTCGCAAGACACTGACCTACGTAGGCGGTGTCACGGCTGAAACGTTAGTAAAGGCATCTTTTCTTTTTTTAGTGAGTGCTACCCGCAAGGCATGCATTCTCTACCCACACACACACACACACACACACACACACACACACACACACACACACACATATATATATATATATATATATATATATATATATATATATATATATATATATATATATATATATATATATATATATATATATTGTAGGCATCTATTATGCACTTCTTCCTCATCTCTGTATTATTGTAATCATCATCACGCGTTTGCCTTTCATCATCATCGTCTTCGGGTGTGTGCTCTTGATCATCGTGGCCGTGGCGCTTGTTCACTCTCGACGTCGCGACCAAATAAACCTCGTTACGACTCAGACGTCATACGTGGTGGAGGTGACTTTACGATCCCCGGTCCTCTCCTCGCCCCGACTACTCGCTGGAGCTTCGTTCGGGCCGCCGCTTGCACCCACCGTGCCCCAGCATGGCGCAGAACCAGCCAGCCGACGCCCATGTCGCTCCCATTGCCGCTCCCATCCCGGCGCCGCAAGCCTCACCTCTCTACGTCATCAACAACCTCCAGCGTGACCCCCCGATCTTCACCGGTCTCCGCGGAGATGATGTTGAGGACTGGATTGACAATTACGAAAGAGTAAGCGCCACTAATCTGTGGGACGATCCTCACAAGCTCCGTCACGTCTCCCTCTATCTCACGGGTGTTGCGAAGACGTGGTTCTTCAACCATGAGATCGATTTCGCCGACTGGCCAGGCTTCAAGCAGCAGCTTCGCCAAGTTTTCGGGACACCTGCCGTCCGATCCGCTCTCGCGAAGAGGACCCTCGATGCTCGCACACAACATCCCGGCGAGTCATACACATCGTACATCGAGGATGTTCTTGCGCTCTGTCGGCGTGTCAACTCATCGATGACGGAGTCAGACAGACTACGCCACATTCTGAAGGGTATAGGGCCTGTTGCCTTCAATGCCCTTGCTGCTCAGAATCCGTCTACTGTCGCTGACGTCGTCACAACGTGTCAGCGCCTCGATGAACTTGACTCCGTCCGCCTACAACCGGCCACTGTCGAACACCGTCCTACGGCGGACCGTGACCTACGCGACATGATCAGGGAGCTCATACGCGAAGAACTGCGGTCAATGGGCTTCTCCCCACCCTCACAGTCCCCTGCACAGCCTTCAGCAACGGCCTTGCGAGACATCATCAGGGAGGAACTAACATCCTTGACCTGTCCAACGCACGTCCCACCAGATGCTTCTCGCCCACCGACGTACGCGCACGTTGCTGCCGCGCCTCCCAGCAACGTGAATTCAACGTTGCCGCTACCATCGTACGCGTCGGTTGCTGCTGCGCCACCGGTCCACCTCCGGTCGATGCCACCTGAATCTCCATCTACCCACCTGACTGCACTATCCTCCGGTGCACCGAACGCCCTCTACTACCCGCCTTGGCGTTCGTCCCGCCCAACGTGCTATTATTGCGGATATCGCGGGCATATCTCACGTTTCTGCCGCAAGCGCCAGCAGGACGAGCGTCGTGGTTACGATATGCGAGAACGTGATTTCTCCACTGGGGATTCTTACGGCCGGCGTTATTCGTCCCTTCCGCAGCGGTCTCCATCTCCGCCCGCATCGACTGACGCACGGAGTACGTACCGGTCCGCAAGACGCCGATCACCTTCGCCCTTTCGTCGCTCCTCCTCTCCGCTCCGCCCTGCCTCGTCACGCGCTGGAAATCGATGGATAGTGACTGCCGTGGACCACCTCACGCGCTACGCTGAGACGACTTCAGTGATTACTGGTTCAGCTTCGGAAGTTGCTGACTTCGTCCTTCACGCCATAATTCTGCGTCATGGTGCTCCCAGAGTACTCCTGAGCGACCGTGGAAGGGCATTCTTATCACAACTGTTAAGTGAAGTCCTACGCGCCTCTGGCACTACACACAAGACAGCGTCTAGCTACCATCCTCAAACCAACGGCCTGACCGAAAGATTTCATCGAACCCTTGCCGATATGATCGCCGTCTACATTCAACCCGACCACAAAAACTGGGATAAACTGCTACCATTTCTCACTTTTGCCTACAACACGGCCGTTCAACGCACAACCGGCTACTCACCGTTTTATCTCGTTTACGGGCGTTCGCCTACATTTTTTCTCGACGTTTCTTTCTTCACCTGCAATGGCCATTCATCCCTGACTTCTTCCGAAGAATATATTTCGAGACTTGCGCAGTGTCGCCAGCGCGCTCGCATGAACACACAAGCCACGCAACAAGCCAGGAAGCTCGTCTACGACACATCTCATCGCGTTGTCGCCTTCCGACCTGGTGACGAGGTGTTGCTTTTGACACCACTTCGCACACCTGGTCTGTGTGACAAGTTCCAGCCTCGGTTTATCGGGCCATACAGAGTTTTGGAGCAGACTTCTCCTGTAAACTATCGCGTGACACCACTTGTCTTCCCTACTGACCGCCGTTACCGCAGTACCGAGATTGTTCACGTTTCTCGGATGAAGCACTTCACGCGACGTTCCTCGTCGCCTTGACTTGCAGCGGCCAGGCTGGCCGCTTCCACGTGGGGGGAATTAGTGTAGGCATCTATTATGCACTTCTTCCTCATCTCTGTATTATTGTAATCATCATCACGCGTTTGCCTTTCATCATCATCGTCTTCGGGTGTGTGCTCTTGATCATCGTGGCCGTGGCGCTTGTTCACTCTCGACGTCGCGACCAAATAAACCTCGTTACGACTCAGACGTCATAATATATATATACACATGCGCTTGTTAGTTTTGAAGTCTTCTTCCTCGCTGTTTTCATTCACACTGTTGTACATTGCTGCTAACATGGGTACCTGTTAAGGGAAAGTCATCAGTAAAGACAACATGCATGTGTCCATGCCTGGACTTCCCTCTTAGTTACTCCCTCTTATTACTCTTTCAACGGCGTGAAGTGGCGTTGCGGCAACAAAGGCAGTTTGTAATCGGCTAATATTCCGTATGAAATTACCTATGCTTTTCAGGAAAGCAGCGTACACTGAAGAACGTGTTGAAAGGGTGTCGTTTCGCCTCACAAAAACAGTCCTGATATCGTGCATGCCTCTCGATTGCATTATCGCCGCGCGCCCGGAACTTCTAGGTCACAAATAGCATGCACGTTATGAGCGTGAGACAGCATTCTTCATAGGAAAGTGGCGAGTGCCAAGAATTCAAAAAAGAAAACGCAAGCCAGCAGCAAAGCAGCCGGTTGAAGATCTCTCCGCCGTTGCTATGGCAACGGCGCACGCGGGCGCACTCGCTTCCGAGTCTACTTGCCTACCGTTCCCGGCGCCGGTCCACCGGTCCCCGCCGGTCCCAGCCGCCGGCCTGCGCCAGTCAGCGGGGGAGGGGGGTGGGGGGTGGGGGGGTGTTGGGTAAAGGAAGGGGGCACTTGCTGAAGGCCTTGACAGTTTGAGAGAAACACCTATTTTCATTATTCTTGTCGGTAAAACACTGCCTCCGTCAAACTTTTGGGAGGGGAGGCGGGCGCTTGGGGCATACCCCCTAGCTACAGGCCTGGCCTCTGGACTCCTAGGTGGCCCCGGTCGGTCTACGAAACTTCTTCCGAAGTGCCACGGCCCGTACCGTGTGGTCTAGCAAGCCTCGTACTTCATCATATACGCCGTCAAGTCGCTTGAGACTTATTGTAATGAAACAATGTCGAGGCATGAGATTGTGCATATGGACCTGCTAAAGCCTCACTGTCACTGTGCAGCTGTCCGTAATTAGTCAGGATGGCTCTTTTTCAAAGGGGACGAAAATGTAATGCAAAAGAGCAGCACTACTTGCAGAAGCAGAGAACGCTGCTCCCGTAGAAAAAAGGCGACGATTCAACAATACAAGCTTTGCGTTGGTTCTACTATTACTGGTTACGTTTCTGCGTCGTCTCTAATAGTAGAGTACTTCTTTAAAACGCTTCATTATATTACCAATGGCTGCCCTCATGCTTGCATTGGTTTCGTTTTGTATTGCCTTTTTATGGTTGAGGTTAACTAAAATCTGGGTTCCTTTTCTTCGTTATTAAGTAATGGGTTGCGTGGTAATAAAAAATAAAACATTAGAAGTTTACTTGCTCCATTTCCAAAAGGGAAACCGAAACTGCAACAAATATCTTGGTTGCAATGCTCCAGTGAAAAAACAAGCAACTAAATCTTCAGCAGGGTTGTACTAGTAATAATAATTGCTGGAGTTCTACGTGCCCAAACCATAATATGTTTATGAGGCGTGCCGTAGAGGAGGGCTGCGGAAATTTCGACTACTTCAGGTTCGTAACGTGCAGGGGCGTAGCCAGAAATTTTTTTCGGGGGGGGTTCAACCATACTTTATGTATGCTCGTGCGTGCGTTTGTATGTGTGCGTGCCTATGTACGCAAGCAAAACTGAAAAATTTCGGGGGGGGTTTGAACCCCCCCAACCCCCCCCTTGGCTACGCCCCTGGTAACGTGCATCTCAAACTAAGTACACGAGCCTCTAGCATTTTCGCCTTGTTCAAAAATGCTGGAGCCGCCGTCAAACCTGTGCCCTTTGGGTCAGCAGCCGAGCACCGTAACCGCTGTACCACCGCGGCAAACATAAGCAATTCTGAGAGAGACAAAAAAAAAGGCCCCAGCGATCAAGGCCCCAGCGATTGCGCGCAAACAGCCAGCACGGATGATCAACCCATTCAGCCACAGCGCGCGGCGGGAAGCCCGTGATACGATAGCTATTATAAAGATACTACGGTCAAACTCTCCTTGCAACGCTCCTTGCAAGTGTCTCCACCTTCCAAAGAGCAGGAACGGAATGCAAAAGTGAAAACAGCTGCTTTCTGTTTGCAAAAATGCATCTTGAGTAGCTTTTAGCGCAAAAAAAGGACAGGGACACAGAGGGAGGGAACAAGACCACTAAGGTCTTACTACAATGAAACTGTTTATTGGCCAAACTTGTGGCCGGAAAATGAGAACTAGAACTACAGCAATGCACGCTGTACAATGATAGCGGCGAACAGGGCGTCTTCCGTCGATCAACTGACAAGCGGTGAAGCGCGTCGGCATTTAAACATGTGCCGTCGAATATTCCAGCGTTATCGCTGGCTGTCGTGCAAATTCTAGAATAAGCTCGAGTGTGCGCGTCTTGCGCACAATCTTAACAAAACGCTCTACAATGATCGCGAAGGTTCTCGAACAACGAGGCGCGGTTCGCGCTGAGCGTTGCTGACAGTGTTTGTGGCCGAAAACCGAATACAGCAAAAGTGATAAAGAAACGCACGTGGCAATGCCCCCCTCTGAAAAAGCATCGTCCCGATGCTTAAAACAGAACAGGCCAATGCATGCAACAATAAATAACAAGAATAAAGCAACAACGTACAATAAACAATAAGCACAAGAAAGAAAGCACAATAATAAAGCAAAATGACAGTCCTCAGATTCGCTAACGTGCGTAATATGGTTTGAGGCGCACGACATGGACGACTTCAGGTCGTGCACGGCGCCGCTGAGAGTTCGTAATGACATCAGGGACAACCTCGTAGTCGAGTGCGCCGAGGCGTCGAAGTACCCTGTACGGTCCGAAGTATCGTCGAAGAAGCTTCTCACTGAGTCCCCGTCGGCGTATTGGCGTCCATACCCATACACGGTCACCGGGTTGGTATTCCATGTGGCGTCGTCGAAGGTTGTAGCGGCGGCTGTCAGTCATCTGCTGGTTCTTGATCCGTAGGCGGGCGAGCGTCGTGCTTCTTCGGCGCGCTGTAAGTAAGCGGCGGCGTCGAGATTTTCTTCGTCGGTGACGTTGGGTAGCATGGCGTCGAGCGTCGTCGCCGGGCTTCTTCCGTAGACCAACTTGTACGGCGTCATCTGCGTCGTTTCTTGGACGGCCGTGTTGTAAGCGAAGGTCACGTACGGAAGGATGGCGTCCCACGTCTTGTGCTCAACGTCGACGTACATCTGGTGGAGGTGCTGCTTCTTCCATGATCCGGACGCCCCCGCGAAGCGCTGACCCAAGCCTAAGCCGCGAGGAGGACGACGGCAAAGAAAACCCGGATCGTCGAACAAGCCGCGGGCAGAAGGGACTGCAGCCAGAGTACGAGCTCCTTCCCGAAAACACCAGGCAGCTCCAGGTCCCAACACCGACCGCAGCGACGATGACCGACCTCGTGCAGCCTGAAGCGCGTCGGCATTTAAACATGTGCCGTCGAATATTCCAGCGTTATCACTGGCTGTCGTGCAAATTCGAGAATAAGCTCGAGTGTGCGCGTCTTGCGCGCAATCTTAACAAAACGATCTACAATGATCGCGAAGGTTCTCGAACAACGAGGCGCGGTTCGCGCTGAGCGTTGCTGACAGTCTTTGTGGCCGAAAACCGAATAGAGCAAAAGTGATAAAGAAACGCACGTGGCAATATATATATATACAGGGTGTCCTATATATATATATATATATATATATACAGGGTGTCCCAGCTATCACGCAACACGATTTAAAAAAAGAGGAACGGCGTTACGCGAAGCGAACCTGCTGCATATTGTTCCTAGCACACTGGAGTAGCCACTGCTGTTTTTTTCGTTAATGAGGTTTGATTAATTAGTCATAATTATATTTGTAACTCGAAAAGTACTCACCTAATAGTCGAAATGTCAATGAGTCGTATGTAGGCATGTTCAAATGACATCTAACTGCACTACATTGAAAACGTGCTAATTGCGCGCTCATTTTTCCCGGTTGATCAAGAAAGCCCGCGAAATATTAAAAGTGACACGTGACTAGACTGTTGCGCGCGTCGGGAACCAGCGCCCTCAAACAGGCTCCCATGAGGTAGACAGTATCCAGGAAAAAATGCTGAAAGAAAAAAAAATGCATCGCCCTATCTGCCACTCCCCGGCCTATACGCACCGCTTGGTTTTACAGAGTCAGGCCGTAATCAGAACACCTGCCGCGTTATCGGTGAGAACTGTCGGCCGTGAGATATGGATAATGATTGTGGCGTACTATCGAACGGAATGAATCCCAGCGAAATTACACGCATATCGTTGGCGCCCGACCTGTACCCTTGCCAAAATGCGGAACGCTCTCTCTCGCAACGGACAACAGGCAAAGCGGTTGTTGTTTGCAGTACGCTTATTTGAGGGCGCTGGTTCCCGACGCGCGCAACAGTCTAGTCACGTGTCACTTTTCTTATTTCGCGGGCTTTCTTTATCAGCCGGAAAAAATGAGCATGT